>NW_017673972.1:105662-109217 GCF_001879085.1 Nicotiana attenuata
GTTCCGGGATTTGGAAAGAAAAGGCTCCACGGTTTTTGTGCCGGGAGATCCTCGGTTTTTGTTCCGGGATTTTGGAAAGAAAAAGCCCCACGGTTTTTGTGCCGGGAGATCCTCGGTTTTTGTTCCGGGATTTGAAAGAAAAAAGCTCCACGGTTTTTGTGCCGGGAGATCCTCGGTTTTTGTTCCGGGATTTGAAAAGAAAAAGCCCCACGGTTTTTGTGCCGGGAGATCCTCGGTTTTTGTTCCGGGATTTTGAAAAGAAAAAGCTCCACGGTTTTTGTGCCGGGAGATCCTCGGTTTTTGTTCCGGGATATTTAAGGAATGGGATCCTATGCTATCATGATTTGTTTTTCTTTTTGGGATTTTTATTTTAACTTCTTTTCTTCTTTCTTCTATCTTTTGTTTTTCCTTTTTCATGTTTTTCCTTTTATTTTGCAAACACATGAAAGAAACTGGAGAAGGAAAACTTCCTTTTTGGTCGTTCTCCTGCTGCAAAGCTGTTTTTGCGCTTGCGCATTTCATTTCTTTTCGGATTGCACCTGCTTCTTGCCAGGTTGCTTTGAATTAAACCTGTTTTCATCAAAGAACAATTGGTTAGTTTGAAACGGCGATTGGTTTTGTGGCCTTGATCCTATTGACTGCTTGGTCCCGGCCCCATTTCCATTGAGAACTTTGCTGCTTGTTTGCCTTTGAGGGTGAATTTCTTTTCAAACCGACCGGGTTCAGCCTTCGGGATTTCATTATGAATCGCTCGTGTGGGCTCTGACCTTGTCACTTTATTCTGCCCTTGCCTTTGATTTTCTATCTTTTCCAATATTTTTGCTTCAAAAGCATCAATCGCTATGGTCAGTCGAGATTGGCCTGACGCACTCGCTGAGGCTGGGTATTTCTTCGACTCTGACCAGGCGAAGCTCTGTGAAACCGGTCCTGCCACCTTTTCTTTGTACTAGTTACGGAATCAGAGATAAACCGAAAGGGATTCAAAGAAAAAGTATGCACAAGGCAAGTATATGATTTTAAAGAGAAGCATCCCTTTCGGGGAAAAGAAGGACTTATCTGGGGTGTGCATGCTGGCTTCAAATGAACATGACATGCTTCTTGGACTGGATGCCCGACCTACACAAACTTTCCGGCTTCTCGTGAACCCATTAATCAGTATTTCAAAACCAGGGAACCTTGCCAGGGCTCCTTTAGTGGCGAGATGTCTTCTTTTCGGCCGACAGCGCCCTTTGCGGGTTTTCGCCAATCGGCCTCTCTCATTTCTCTTCTCACCGTTGCCTGATAGTGCTCTTTGCGAGTTTTCACTAAGCGGACTCTCTCATTTTCAGTTTCTCTACTCACCATCGCCTTATGGTGCCCGAAGGTTTTCACCGATAAGACTCTCTCATTTTATTTCTCTCAACTTGCATTGTGTCAGATTCCAACAATAACGTTTTCCACTTCCTTGCCTTTGCCAATTGATCGGAAGGACTTGGACAAGGTTTCGGGGTAAAAAGGATTTTGTGCAGAACTACAACTTTGGAACCATTTCAGCGGATTCATGGCCGAACCATTATATCATCGGCCCCAGTTTCAACTTTTGGGGAAATTGTGACTTTTGTTTTGGGGTGACTGAACCTCAGGGAGAGGCTGCCTACGTATCCTTTCGGAATCAAGTCAGACGTAGTTCGAACAAAACACTTGTTTTTTGGTTGTTTTTTTTTTTATTTTTTATTATTTTTTTTCTTTTTCTTTTCATCATATTTTCTTTTTCTTTTCTTTTTTTTTCATATATTTTTTCGTTTTCTTTTTTTCTTTTCTTTTCTTTTCTTTTCGTACTTCCGGGTTCCAAAGAGGGTAGCCAAAGAAGGGTAACCGGCTCAAAAGGGGTTTACAAAGGATTGACAGTGTTTGGATAGTGAGAAAGGAAGCCTTCGTCATCTCAATTGTACAAAAGCCATCGCCGAATGAGGATTAGACGTAGTACCTTTTTACTGCATCTGCGTTGACTGCTGTCTCAGGATCATCCCCTTCGATGTCTTACCAGATACAGTGCTCCTCTTGGCAATATTTTCCGGATGATGTATGGACCTTTCCAATTAGGGGCAAACTTCCCTTTTGCTTCCTGATGATGAGGGAGAATGTGTCTGAGTACCAGCTGTCCCACTTCAAAATTCCTGGGACGCACTTTCTTATTATAGGCACGGGCCATTCTTTGTTGGTACAGCTGTCCGTGACAAACCGCGGCCATCCGTTTTTCATCAATTAATGACAATTGCTCTAGTCGGGTTTTAACCCATTCACTATCCTCAATCTCCGCCTCAACGATTATCCGAAGTGAAGGGATTTCCACTTCTGCAGGTATGACTGCTTCGGTACCGTAAACTAACGAGTACGGTGTTGCTCCAATTGATGTACGTACTGTGGTGCGATACCCAAGTAATGCGAAGGGTAACTTTTCATGCCATTGCCGGGAGCTTTGAATCATCTTTCTCAAAATCTTCTTGATGTTCTTATTTGCTGCCTCGACAGCACCATTGGCTTTTGGCCGATAGGGAGTTGAGTTTCTATGCGTTATCTTGAATTGTTCACATACCTCCTCCATCAGGCGACTGTTCAAGTTAGCTGCATTGTCGGTAATAATAATTGCAGGAATGCCAAAGCGGCAAATGAGGTTGGAGTGCACAAAGTCTACCACGGCTTTCTTGGTGACTGACTTGAGGGTGATGGCTTCAACCCATTTTGTGAAATAGTCGATTGCTACCAGTATGAACCTATGCCCATTCGAAGCTTTCGGCTCGATCGGCCCAATGACATCCATGCCCCAAGCGACAAACGGCCAAGGTGCTGACATCGGATGGAGTTCTGTTGGAGGTGCATGAATCAAGTCGCCGTGCACCTGGCATTGATGACATTTCCGAACAAAACTGAAACAGTCCTTCTCCATGGTTATCCAGTAATACCCGGCTCGCAAAATTTTCTTTGCCAACACATAACCATTCATATGAGGTCCACATACTCCTGCGTGCACTTCATGCATAATTCTTCCAGCTTCTTCAGCGTCAACACATCTTAGCAAGTTGAGGTCCGGGGTTCTTTTATACAAAACATCACCACTTAAAAAGAAACCACTCGCATGTCGTCTAATGGTTCTTTTCTGATCTCCGGTGGCCTGCTCAGGGTATTCCTGTGTTTTCAGAAATCTCTTGATATCATGATACCAGGGCTGACCACTAGGTTCCACCTCAACCGCATTACAATACCCGTGCTTTTCTTTGATTTGAATCTCTAAAGGGTCAATATGGGCATTGCCTGGGTAAGACAACATTGAAGCTAGAGTGGCAAGTGCATCGGCTAGTTCATTATGACACCGGGGGATATACCTGAATTCTAACGACTTGAAGCGTTTGGTGAGATCGTTCACATGCTGTCGATAAGGAATGAGCTTAACATCTCGAGTTTCCCATTCTCCTTAGGCTTGTCGGATAATCAAGTCAGAGTCCCCCGATAATTAATAAATCTTCAACATCTTAGGTCAATTAGCCATGTTCATGCCCATGCAGGCTTCATACTCAG
>NW_017673972.1:112469-113784 GCF_001879085.1 Nicotiana attenuata
AGGACTTATCTGGGGTGTGCATGCTGGCTTCAAATGAACATGACATGCTTCTTGGACTGGATGCCCGACCCACACAAACTTTCCGGCTTCTCGTGAACCCATTAATCAGTATTTCAAAACCAGGGAACCTTGCCAAGACTCCTTTAGTGGCGAGATGTCTTCTTTTCGGCCGACAACGCCTTTTGCGGGTTTTTGCCAATCGACCTCTCTCATTTCTATTCTCACCGTTGCCCGATAGTGCTCTTTGCGAGTTTTCACTAAGCGGACTCTCTCATTTTCAGTTTTTCTACTCACCGTCGCCTTATGGTGCCCGAAGGTTTTCACCGATAAGACTCTCTCATTTTATTTCTCTCATTTTGGACTATACCAGCTTCCAACAATATTGCTTTTCAATTCCCACGCCTTTGCCAATTGATTAGAAGGACTTGGACAAGGTATTGGGTAAAAAGAATTCTGGACGGAAGTACAACTTTGGAACTATTTCGGCGGATTCATGGCCGAACCATTATATTATCTGCCCCAGTTTCATTTTTGGGGAAATTGGGATTTTTGTTTTGGTATGACTGAACCCCAGAGAGAGGCTGCCTACGTATCCTTTCGGAATCAAGTCAGATGTAGTTCAGGAAACTTTTGTTTTTTGGTTGTTTTTGTTTTTTTTCTTTTCTTTTTCTTTTCATCATATTTTCTTTTTCTTTTTTTTTTCATATATATTTTTTTCTTTTTTCTTTTTCTTTTTCTTTTTCTCTTTTTTTTCTTTTTCTTTTTCTCTTTTTTTTCTTTTTCTTTTTCTTTTCTTTTCTTTTTCTTATTCTTTTTCTTTTTTTTTCTTTTCGTACTTCCGGGTTCTAAAGAGGGTAGCCAAAGAAGGGTAACCGGCTCAAATGGGTTTACGAAGGATTGATAGTGTTCGGATAGCAAGAAGAAAAGCCTTCGTCATCTCAATTGCACAAAAGCCATCGTCGAATGAGGATTAGACGTAGTACCTTTTTACTGCATCTGCGTTGACTGCTGTCTCAGGATCATTCCCTTCGATGTCTCCCAGATACAGTACTCCTCTTGGCAATATTTTCCGGATGATGTATGGACCTTTCCAATTAGGGGCAAACTTCCCTTTTGCTTCCTAATGATGAGGGAGAATGCGTCTGAGTACCAGCTGTCCCACTTCAAAATTCCTGGGACGCACTTTCTTATTATAGGCACGGGCCATTCTTTGTTGGTACAGCTGTCCGTGACAAACCGCGGCCATCCGTTTTCATCAATTAATGACAATTGCTCTAGTCGGGTTTTAACCCATTCACTATCCTCAATCTCCGCC
>NW_017673973.1:0-70989 GCF_001879085.1 Nicotiana attenuata
ATATCTAGGAAACTTACCTTCTCTCCTAGAAGTTCAACCCGACAACAAAATCATAGAAGCTGCCACTCTGTTCTGGGACTGTGATAGGTTGGTATTCCGCTTCGGAGACATTGAGATGACACCTTTGCTTGAGGAGATAGGAGGACTGGCTGGAATACCGTGGGAAACTCCGGGTTTGTTGATGCCGGAAAACCACAAAGGTAGAGGTTTTCTCAAAATGATGGGTCTAAAGAAGAATCCTGACTTGACATGTTTGAAGGAGTCATACATTCCCTTTGACTATCTGTACGAAAGGTACGATCACAGCAAATCTTACCATAATTATCCTGACGAATTTGCCCTTACATCATTGGGGCATATCCATCGAAGGGTCTTTGTCTTCATGTTCTGTTTCTTGGGGATGGTAGTGTTTCCAATGAAGAAAGCAAGAATACATACCAGGCTAGCTATGGTCACCAAAACCCTAATGGAAGGAATTGATGGACAACCATTCATCTCGTGCCAATGATCATTGCAGAAATATACCGAGCCCTAGAAAGGTGTCAACAAGGAGCCAAACATTTCGAGGGTTGCAATCTGCTACTTCAACTTTGGCTGATGGAACATCTCCAAAAGGGTGAATACCGACAGGAATTCCATCGTAGAGACTGGGACGATCATATTGCCTTTCATCACCCGAAGCGAATGAATTACATGCCCAACATGTTCGCCCAACCAGAGAATGCTAGAGAATGGGTCGAACTCTTTGATAATCTGACTGAGGACCGAGCAATGGATGTTCGAGTGGTTCCCTACTGAAGAATTCATCGTTCAGTCTAGGGATGCGCCATTTCTGATATTGATCGCTTTGAGGGGGACCTACCCTTATGTCCCTCTTCGAGTTATGAGACAGGCGGGTAGGAAGCAGGTTATACCAAGGGTCGACAAGATGAGTCACTTCCAGGCTGACTTGCAGAACGACGATAGTCCGCATAGGTGCAAGGCTCAACATATGTGGCACTGCAAAATTGTCTTGGGAAAAGACACCATTGAACCAGACAGATACCACGCTGGTTGTACCCCACATTATTTAGGCTGGCTAGAGGACAATCACAACGGTTTGGGTCAACCTGGGTTTGTTCGAGGTCACAGAATCATCGATGAAAAGGCTGAAGCACAGGTAAAGTACAACCAACTGCGCAAAAGGATGCGGGAATGTGAAAATGAGCACCGTGAAATACAAGAAGCCAATCAAAAAATAATTAAAGAATGGAAGGATATGGCTGTCAACGCCGACAAACGACTGGTCTATTTAGAGCAAGGTATAGTGGAATTGGAAAAGAAGTTTCTGAAGAGGGTCGAAGACTGCCGAGTTGCTGAAGGGAATGAAGGAGGACACCTTGCCAGAGCTTACCTGCTGCTAGGATTGCGCGAGCTGGGAGATCTGTTCGAGGGAGCTAATACTACCGAGTCTGGGGAAGGTCCTTCTGGGACCAAATAGATTGGAGCTTTTCCTTTTTGCTTTGAGAAATGTAATAAGGCCCATGGCCACTAGTGATATTTTTATTTGCTGTCATTTAGTATCGTTTTGGGATTCGTCTACCTTTTAATCAATAAAATGAGGCATTTAGCATTCCAAGTTCTCCAAATTTACTTGTCGCTAGACCTACCTCGGGCACAACGAGGTCCCCCAAAATTAGGACATGCTTTATATTTCCTGCACTACGTGTTTAAATATCGCAACATTTTTCCTTATGATCCTTACTAACTTGTCACCTTTTGTTTTACTTTTTGTTTATTCCCTTCCCCAAAGGTTAGTTCGTGAACTCTGGTAACATCGGCATACTTTACCGGATCCAGGGGCCCTCTACCTACTCCTCATCCCAGTCCTGTCAGACACAAAAGCAAAAGAAGAATGGAAGATTCGAACAACTCAGCTGAATGGGTAGAGGTCACTCGTGGTGCTATGCCCGAGGTTGCGCCCATTCCACGCGAGGTCCTCGTTATGGTCCCCAAGGAAAACGCCTCTCAGATAGAACAAAAACTGTTAAAGTTTCAGGAAGAACTTGATCAAGTTCGGAATCTGGCAAATCTGTCATTTTCCCTCACCACTCCAGAAGTTACCTTCCCAAATACTCAAAATCTCATACTTCCACAAAACATCCCGAAGCATCCCGCTCCTCACCACCACTGCAATACTTGCCACACTCCCAACAACACTCCGATGCTCATCCCGAAACCATTAAACTCCACAAATGACCGTGTCATAACCAACACAACAACCCCTTCTACGTGGAGACCGTGCCACACTCCACCCAGCCCATCTCAAGCACACCCGAGTCCGATGATAAGGATTTGCTCATCAGAAGTCTGGCCGAAGAGCTTGAGAAGCTGACCACCAGAATTTAAGGCGTTGAAGGTAGTAAGGGAATTGAGGGGCTAAACTATGAAGACTTATGCATACAGCCCGATGTCGAACTGCCCGAGGGGTACAAACCTCCCAAGTCTGAAATGTTTGATGGTACAGGGGATCCCAGGGTTCACTTGAGGACATACTGCGACAAGCTGGTCGGAGTAGGAAAAGACGAGAAGATCCTCATGAAGCTTTTCACGAGGAGCCTGAAAGGAGATGCTCTGTCCTGGTACATTAGCCAAGACCCAAAGAAGTGGTCAAACTGGGTAAGTATGGCGTCTGACTTCATGGACAGATTCAGGTTCAATATGGAAAATGCACCGGATGTGTTTTACATTCAGAATGTAAAGAAGAAACCTATCGAAACATTCCGCGAGTACGCCACTTATTGGAGATCAGAGGCTGCTAAGGTTCGACCTGCTTTAGGGGAAGAACAGATGAACAAGTTTTTCGTTCGGGCTCAGGATCTGCAATACTATGAAAGACTGATGTTGATCGAAAACCATAAATTTTCTGACATCATCTAGCTAGGAGAAAGGATCGAGGAAGGTATCAAGAGTGGTATGTTACAAACTTTGAAGCTTTGCAAGCCACCAGCAAGGCTCTACAGTCTGGTGGTACATCCAAGAAGAGGGACGTAAGTGCCGTAATGGTTGCACAGAGAACCAAATCACCTATCAAATACCAAACTTACCCAATACCTCCACTTACATATCAGCCCACTCCAAATTTCAAAACACCCGCACCCTCCTACCAAACACCACCGCCTACCCATCAATCGCCTCCACCGCCTACATACCAACCTGTTTCACCCAGATATTCCCAGCCCGCACACGTCTACCAAGCTTACAACACTCAACAACCCCACTATCAATCACCTCCCCCTCGCCAAAACTTTCCTAGACCCCGACCAAATTTCGACCGCAGACCTCCCAAACAGTATACTACCATTGCTGAACCAATCGACCAGTTGTATGAAAGACTCAAAGCTGCTGGTTATGTCACCCCTATCCCTACTATAACCCCTGAAAACCCTTCCCAATGGGTCAACCCAAATAAAACCTGTGCATACCATTCTGGCATGAAAGGGCACACCATTGATGAATGCCGCTCCCTGAAGGATAAGATCCAGGCTTTGATTGACAACAAGATCATCGTGGCAAAGGAGCCAGCCTTGAATGTCCGCAATAACCCTCTACCAGACCACAAGGGTGGAGGTGTTCATATGATTGAAATAGAGGATGATTGGGATCCCAAAGGATCAATCGGTTTGATCGCAGAAGGCGACGATCCAAAGAAACCAACAGTCACCCTTAATCCGATTGTAATCCAAATTCAGCCTTCTAAAGATGTCGAGGTGAACATGTCCATACCACTTGAGTTTGAAACACCGGCCTCTGCAAAGACGCCAACACCAATTGAGGTCAAGTTTGGGTCCCCAAAGGCGCTTGAGCCATTTGAAGTTGCTGTATTACTTTTCAAAGCAAGGGTGCCCATTCCAGTAGTAATGACAGCCGTAACGCCATTCCACACAAAAGCCATACCATGGGACTACACAGCTGAGGCAAGAAGGAAGAGGAAAGCCAAGTTCGGGGAAACGGCTGCGGCACAAGATATGACAAGAACCGGCAGGGTTTATACTCCGGAACACTTGGCTGAGTCAAGTAAGCAGACCTCTGGGCGACAAGCCATCACTGAAACCGGGCCCGATGATCTCTGGAGAAAGATACAAGCAAAGGAATACTCAGTCATTGATCAGTTGAACAAAACACCGGCGCAGATATCTATCCTGGCTTTGCTACAGAGTTCCGATGCACACAAGAATGCTTTGTTGAAGGTGCTGAGTGAGGCATATGTACCAAGCAATATCACTGGAGGAGAAATGGCAAACATGGTGGTCAGGTATTGGAAAGTCACAAAATCACTTTTCATGAAGATGAGCTACCACCAGAAGGGTTGAGTCACAACAAGGCATTGCACATCACCGTGCAGTGCGAAGATTATTTTATCACCAGGATCCTGGTCGATGGAGGGTCCAGTCTCAACATTTGTCCGTTGGTAACACTCAGAACATTGGGAAAAGGGCTGCATGAAATCAAGGACGGGGCCATCAACGTTAAGGCTTTCGACGGTTCTCAAAGGTCCACTATTGGGGAGATTAGCTTATGTTTGCAGATGGGGCCCACTTGGTTTGATGTTGACTTTCAAGTGATAGACGTGCCGGCATCTTACAATCTGTTGTTGGGACGACCATGGATTCATGCCGCCGGGGCCGTGGCATCAACACTACATCAGGCAGTGAAGTTTGAGTGGAATCACCAGGAGGTGATCATTCATGGCGACGGTAGCAATCCCATATACAGTCGCCAGACCATCCCAGCAATCGGAGGAAGAAGAAAGATAGGTGGAGAAACTTACCACCACATCGAACGAGTCAACGCCGTCGATAAAGATAAGTGGTGGGATAACAAAATTGAAAGCATATTGAACTGGAGCGGGTATGAACCTGGCAAGGGACTTGGCAAGAATCTCCAAGGAATCGCTAAGCCCATCAAGCTCAAGAAACACGGCACCACCTTCGGATTAGGATATGAGTATACCTGGAAAGAGTTCAATGAATGGTCGCCACCCTGGCGCGGTCCTTACTATCCGTTGGAACAACCAATACCTCGCTTGGAACAGACTTTCCAGCCGGCCGAGGTTATCTACGGGTCAGAAGAAGAGGAAGCACTAGCAGCAATGAGGAACTTGTTCCTATAAGATGATGACATGGATTGCTGTGTTATTTTTGAGGAGGAGGGGGAGGAAGGCCCTTCCATACAGGCTGTAAGCGGAGGAGCATGCCTCAACAACTGGACCTTCAGAGCCACCAGAGCCCGGCGTGCCTCGGTGTAGCAAGGCTGAACAAGCACCATGCACTATTTTATTTTTACTAGTTTACTTTCCTTTCGCATTTTTGTTTTTGCAAGAAAGAGCTCCGATGTTTAAAACGTTTATGGAATTTATCAAAAGCAATTCGGTTTTCTTATACATCTTACTCTTATTATTTTCTCTCATTACTTTACTTATACAGCATTACTATTACTTATCTTGATGAACCGATGACTGTGACTTGCAACGAGACAACGCAACAAACGGGCATAGATTCAGAGGAAGATGATATACCGGAAGAAATTGTTAAAGAAGTTGAGAATTTTGAGAATAGACCTAAGTCCAACCTGGACGAGACCGAAATCATCAACCTGGGAGATGCAGGAAACATCAAAGAAACATGAATCAGCATTCATTTGTCACCATCAGAGAAGGAAAAATATACAGAGTTATTATGAGAGTATGAGGACATATTTGCCTGGCCGTACGACGACATGACTGGTCTGAGTACATCTATTGTGGCTCACAAATTGTCGACTGATCCAACCTGTCCGCCAGTAAAGCAGAAGCTCAAAAAGTTCAAGCCAGATATGAGTTTGAAAATCAAGGAAGAGGTCACTAAGCAGGTCAAAGCTAAGGTTCTCAGGGTAGTAGAGTATCCGACATGATTAGCCAACATTGTGCCAGTACCGAAGAAGGATGGGAAGGTCAGAGTCTGCGTCGACTATCGAGATCTCAACCGGGCCAGCCCAAAAGACGACTTCCCCTTGCCGAATATACACATCTTGATTGACAACTGCGCCAAGCATGAGCTGCAATCATTTGTTGATTGTTTTGCTGGGTACCATCAGATATGGATGGATGAAGAGGATGCTGAGAAAACCGCTTTCATTACGCTGTGGGGGATGTATCGCTATAAGATGATGTCGTTTGGGTTAAAGAATGCAGGGGCCACCTACATGAGGGCCATGACCACCATTTTCCACGACATGATACACAAGGAGATCGAAGTGTATGTAGACGATGCCATCATTAAGTCCAAGAAAGCCGCTGACCACATGGAAGATTTGAGGAAGTTTTTCAACAGATTGCGAAGGTACAACCTGAAATTGAACTCCGCAAAATGTGCATTTGGGGTTCCAGCTGGAAAATTGCTTAGGTTCATTGTGAGTCACTGAGGGATAGAGTTGGATCCATCAAAGGTCAAAGCTATTCAAGAATTGCCACCGCCAAAGAATAAGAAAGAAGTAATGAGTTTCTTAGGGAGACTTAACTACATCAGCCGGTTCATTGCACAATCTACTGTCATCTGTGAGCCAATCTTTAAGATGCTGAAGAAGGACGTCGCTTCCAAATGGACCGATGACTGCCAAAAGGCCTTCGACAAAATCAAGGAGTACTTGTCAACACCGCCAGTTCTGGTCCTGCCCGAGCCAGGTAGACCCCTAATACTCTACCTTGCGGTATTGGATGGAGCATTCGGATGTGTTCTGGGGCAGCATGATGAAACAGGGAGGAAGGAGCAGACCATCTATTATCTCAGTAAGAAGTTCACCCCATACGAGGCCTGGTATTCTCTGTTAGAACGCACTTGTTGTGCTCTGACTTGGGTAGCTCAGAAGTTGAAGCACTATTTCTGTGCTTATACTACGTATCTCATATCAAGGATGGATCCTTTGAAATACATCTTTCAGAAGCCCATGCCCACCGGCAAGCTCGCCAAGTGGCAGATCATGTTGAGTGAATTCGACATTGTCTACGTGACCCAGAAAGCAGTCAAAGGACATGCACTAGCGGATCACCTTGCTGAAAACCCTGTGGATGGAGAATACGAGCCCCTAAAGACGTATTTTCCAGATGAATAGGTATCATTCATAGGAGAAGATATTGCAAAGTCCTATGATGGTTGGAGAATGTGTTTCGACGGAGCAGCAAATTTCAAAGGAGTTGGCATAGGGGCAGTCCTAGTATCAGAAACCGGTCAGCACTATCCGATATCCGCCAAGCTTAGATTCCCGTGCACCAACAACATGGCCGAGTACGAAGCTTGTATCTTAGGGCTTAAGATGGCCATTGACATGAACGTCCAAGAGTTGCTAATAATTGGGGATTCGGACCTACTCATACATCAGGTACGAGAAGAATGGCCGACCAAGAATTCCAAGATACTCCCTTATCTGCACCATGTACAGGAGTTGAGGAAAAGGTTCGCAAAGACAGAGTTCCAGCATGTTCCTAAAGTCCAAAATGAGTTTGCTGATGCATTGGCTACCCTATCGTCCATGATACAGCATCCAGATACAAACTTCATTTATCCTATTCCTGTGAAAATCCATAATCAGCCAGCTTATTGTGCTCATATCGAAGAAGAAGCAGACGGAAAGCCTTGGTTTCATGACATCAAGGAATATTTGGCAAAAGGAGAATACCCAGGGCTTGCAAATACTACTCAGAAGCGCACGCTTTGAAGATTGTCCAATAATTTCTTTCACAGCGGAGGAATCCTGTATAGGAGGACTCCAGATTTGGCATTACTAAGGTGTGTCGACGCAAAGGAAGCATCCAAGCTGCTAGAGGAAATTCATGCTGGGACCTGCGGTCCACATATGAACGATTTTATCTTAGCAAAGAAGATACTCCGGGCTGGTTACTTTTGGATGACTATGGAAACAGACTGCATCCATTATGTCCGGAAATGCCATCGCTGTCAGATACATGCAGACATGATAAAGGTACCTCCAAATGAGCTTAATGCAACAAGCTCACCATGGCCGTTCGCCGCTTGGGGAATGGATGTTATTGGACCAATCGAGCCTGCCGCTTCCAACGGGCACAGGTTTATCCTAGTAGCGATCGACTATTTCACCAAGTGGGTCGAAGCAGCATCTTACAGAGCAGTAACTATGAAAGTCGTGGCAGACTTTGTTCGGGACCGTATCGTTTGTCGGTTCGGGATTCCAGAATCAATCATTACTGATAATGGTTTCAACCTCAACAGTGACTTGATGAAGGCTATGTGTGAAACCTTCAAGATCAAACACAAGAATTCCACAGCTTACAGGCCTGATGAATGGAGCCGTAGAAGCCGCCAACAAAAACATCAAAAAGATACTAAGGAAAATGATAGAGAAGCATAAGCAATGGCACGAAAAGCTATCATTCGCTCTATTGGGGTATCACACCACAGTCCGCACATCAACTAGGGCAACTCCCTACATGCTGGTTTATGGTACAGAGGCGGTCATTCCCGCTGAAGTAGAAATTCCCTCCCTAAGGATCATACAGGAAGCAGAACTCGACGATGCAGAATGGGTAAAGAGTCGCTACGAGCAGTTAGCTCTTATAGATGGAAAAAGAATGAATGCAGTTTGCCACAGTCAGCTTTACCAGAACAGAATGTCCCGAGCCTTCAATAAGAGAGTCAAACCAAGACAGATTACACCGGGGCAACTGGTGTTAAAGAAGATTTTCCCGCATCAGGATGAGGCCAAAGGGAAGTTCTCTCCCAACTGGCAGGGTCCGTACATGGTTCACCGGGTTCTAACAGGAGGATCCCTCATACTTGCAGAAAGCTTGCAGAAATGGACGGAGAAGTTTGGCCGAAGCCGATCAATTCAGATGCAGTGAAGTGATACTATGTGTAACCATTTATGATTTCCTTTATGACGTAATTTGAACTATATCTGACCTGATTCCCGTTTAAGAGGGGATACGTAGGCAACCTTATGGGTTCGGTCACAATTCAATAAAATTTTCATTTCCCCCCGCAATTGGAAACTGGGGCAGAATTTTGAGGAGGACCCTCAAAATTCCGAAGTAAATTCAGCCGATCATCGCAAGCAGCCGTCAGAAGCACCAACCCAGTAAACTGGGGCAGAATTTTGAGGAGGACCCTCAAAATTCCGAAGCAAGAGAAGTTGTAATGTCTTGAACCAAGTCGCAGTCGTCGGTTCACCTAAAGAAAAACTATTCTCAATTATGTATTTATGTCGTATTTTTACTAAATCATGCATGTCTATTATCAGAATTGTTTTGTTAGCAATACTACCCCAAGGATATGCACAGTATCACCAAAACAGAGCCGAGCGGGTCAAGCAAACGTCAGCGGGGATACGAACTAACCTTTTCCCCTTTATAGAACTCATGATTTTTCTTTGAGTGCAGGTACCCGAGTCGCAAACCATCGAATACATTTATACACTCATACAACTTTCAGAACCATCACCTATCTACAATTGCTATCCGTACAGAATATCCCCAGCAGCCACAGTATTGCAATCAGCTATCAGCTAAGTGATTTTACTACGATTCGCCTTTTATCTACCTTTCTGCCTCCGAGACTAAGCTCTGTCTCCATCTGCATCTCTCTGCATTGCATAAGGCTACCTTTCTGCCTTCCAAGACTAAGCTCTGTCTCCATCTGCATCTCTCTGCATTCCATAAGGCTACCTTTCTGCCTTCCGAGACTAAGCTCTGTCTCCATCTGCATCTCTCTGCATTGCATAAGGCTACCTTTCTGCCTTCCGAGACTAAGCTTTGTCTCCATCTGCATCTCTCTGCATTGCATAAGGCTAACTTTCTGCCTTTCGAGGTTAAGCTCTACCTCCATCTGCATCGGCTGAAATATCGCCACTTCATTTAAATCCTGCATCGGCTAAAATATTGCCACTTCATTTAAATCCTGCATCGGCTGAAAGATCGCCATTTTACTTACATTTTTGCATCGGCTGAAATATCACCACTTCATTTAAATCCTGCATCGGCTGAAAGATCGCCATTTTACTTACATTTTTGCATGGCCGAAATATTGCCACTTCATTTAAATCCTGCATCGGCTGAAAGATCGCCATTTTGCTTACATTCTTGCACCGGCTGAAAGATCGCCATTTTATTTACATTCTTGCACCGGCTAAAAGATCGCCATTTTATTTATATTCTTGCATCGGCTGAAAGATTGCCACTTATTGCATTTCATGGGCTGAAAGATCGCCAAACTGTCCAAGGGCGTCATTGTTCGAAGGCACCATTTGCATAGCCCGAGAACGCCATGCCATGGCCTGAGGACCCTGTTTTATCTTTTGCATAGCATTATTCAAAGGCATCATGGTTCGGAGGCATCATTCTCATAGCCCGAGAACATCATTTCATAGCCGGCGAATCCTTTATTATACGCTTCATGGCCCAGGACATCATCTTAACTGTCCAAAGACAGCATTCATGGTCCAACGGGAACTTGCATCAAGTTTAAATTTATGCACAATATATGTTCGTATTGCTCATTTGCAGGTAAATCGGCTAGCAACGGCCATCTCAGCAGGAGCGATCCCGCTCCAGTTCCCGCAGCCCTACTAGGCTATGACCATCCCCCCCAACCCGAATATCTCGTCCGTTTTGGAAAAATCTCCGTCGGCATATTACGCCGACGGATCCTGAACTACATATGGCCTGATTCCTGTAAGACCAAGGATATGTAGGCAGCTCAGGAACCAGAGCACGGTCAATCGTTTCAAACCATTCCGTTCGGTCAAAATTGGCCATCATATCTTTACCCGACAACTCTTTCATCCTTCCCGGGTAAAGAGGGGCAGCTGTTGATACCCAATTTTTCCCTATATATTTTCAAAATAATATATGCATGCATATATAAGCATGTCAAAGGATTTCAGTATTTTTCCCAACTTTTTAAAGATTTTTTAAATTAATTTATTGTCCATTTTAGCAGTACAAAATCAGTAAGTATTCCCAAAATACTCAATTTTGGTGAATAATTTATTCCCATGTTTATACAAAAATATAGTTAAGGTAATTTTTAATACATTTTTTACAAATTTATTTGGTATTTTAAAGCTAAATTGCATATAGTTGCAATTCTATCCTATTTTAAGTTTAATAGCATTTTAATTATAAAAATTGATTCCAGTATTTTTAAATTAATATTTATGTGTTATTAACTGGCTCAGTACTTTTAATTCGCTTTTAAAATCATTTTACTATTTTTTATAAAATAAAAGGGAAAACTGGCTATTTAACATTTAGCCTCATTTCGTTGCACTTACAGCCTATTTACATTTCAATTTTAGCCATCAATTGACCCAATCCTAACCCCCAATTGGACCAGCCCAATTTCAATTTTACCCAGCCCTTAACCCGTTTATTTACCCGCCCGGACTTTCTTTCAATCCAAGTCGTTGATCATTTTGATCAACGGCCAGGATCGTCCCTTGCCAACCCTAACCTAATCCCCCCATTTCGTTTGGTCCGCCGCCTTTGAATACTCTCCTCTCTCAAAACACTCTCGAAGGTTCTCCAGAACCCTAGTCGTCTTCAACCCTTTTTCCACCGTACTTTCGCCGGAATCCATGGCTTTTCAGGCCATGGATGGTCTGTACTCACCCCCCTCCACCATTAAACCCTGGGTGTTCGAAGTGTTGAGGTCTGACCTCGATGGTTCTCTTTCAGATCTTCTCAGAGCCATAGTTCTATGGCCTCTCCGGCCGTCG
This sequence comes from Nicotiana attenuata, assembly GCF_001879085.1. Lineage (NCBI taxonomy): Eukaryota > Viridiplantae > Streptophyta > Magnoliopsida > Solanales > Solanaceae > Nicotiana > Nicotiana attenuata. The sequence goes on from NW_017673973.1 coordinate 11,764, forward strand.
CTCCGGCGCATTCAAGCATCAGGAGCCTATTTCTGACCTCTCCGACTCAAGATCGGGCTTTCTTCCAAGCCTTTCTCATTTCTAGGGTTTCTCCGAAACCCTAAGCTATTCGAGGTTTTTCTCTGTCTGTTTTCTTAGATCTATGCTATATCCGTGTTTTATTGGATTTTTAAGGTGTTTTCCCCATTCTTTTCTTTCAAAATTATTTCTCTTCGATTTAGGGTTTCTGAATGGATTTCAAAACGTCTTTCTGATTCTTTCTTTTCTTTATGTGTGTTTGCCTATACTATGTTTTACCACGCATGTGTTGTTCTTCTGCTTTTCTTTCTACTATGCATGACTCTCCTGTACTTTGTATTCTACTGTGCCTTTAGACTAGGCTCGAATGTCAATCTTTGTTATGTTTTCTATCTGTTCTTTGCTATACTTTTCAGTATTCTTCTACTGTATGTGTTTCCTACTGAGTTCTTAAGTTTGTTTGCCTTTACTGAACTTCTGTTTGAGTTCTAAACATGCTTCCTTTACTGTTTCTTAAGTTTATATCACTTCTTCTCTCTTCTGAACTTGCTTGAGTTCCGAGGTTTTCTCAAACATGTTCTTTATGCTTTCAAACCTGCTATCATATCTGTTTGTTTCTCATGAGTCTCTGAAAGAGACCTCTGAGCCTGCTTCAATGGCTTGTCTTCTCATCGCTGTATCAGATTCGAGTTGAAACCCTAAGATCTGAGGGTTTTGGCAAGTTTGATTTGGTGTTTGGACTTGGGTTCTACTTTGGAACCCTGAACTCCCAGACTCATTCTGAGTCCATAAATTGGACTGGAACCTCTTTGTTTATAACTCTGAACTTTTCTATGATAGGTTTTCTAATTAACATGACAACTCTTTCTTGTTTGACATACCTGTGTGCTTTATATATGAGAAATTCTTCCTTTAAAAAGGTTTTACCAACTTATGTTTGATTTCGAATTCCTTTTAGTAAGGTTTGATTGATTGTTATTGATTTTCCTTAAGTAAAACCCTTTCCTCTCTTCTCCTGACTTGGTTCATTCGAACAAAGCCTGCAATATTGATTTTACTGGTTGTTTGATTGATTCCCTTTCCTTATTCTCACAAACCGTGTTACTATCAAATTCTTTCCTTAAATAGACCCCTGTGTATTTGCCCTTATTGTACTACTTTGGAAAAAATTTTGAGCAAACTCTTTCCTTATTTAGTTTTGCCCGTTTGAAATCAGAATCCCTTAATTAAAGGGAATCCTCTTTGTGATTGATTGCAAAACTATTCTCTTACCTTTTTCTTACTTGCTTGCTGCACTATAAAAGGGGACGACCCTTCTACACTTTGACAACTTCCAAGGGAATACTCTTTAAGACAACTTTGAGTTCAATACTCTAACATACATACATGCTTTCAATTTCAATACTCTTACACTTCACCCAACACTCTACTCTCTTCTGAGACTTGCTGATTATTTGCTTGCAATTTGGTTTTCAAGACTACTGCTTTTACTTTCTTGTTTCCCTGAAACTGGTATGTTCTAATTTAAGTTTTAGCCTCATCCCAACGTGTTTACTTTACAGTTTCCACATCCCTGTCTGTTTTACTACTTATGTTTAATGTTAATTAGCAAGTCTATTCCCTTGCATATGTTTCTAGTATGAATCCCTACACCCCTAACTGCATTACTGCCTGTGTTTAATGTTAATCAGCAATGTCAATTTCATTGAACATGTTTCTATTTGTGGATCCCCATAACCCTATTCCCCTCTATGTGTTTGAGTTAAAGTTTGGGCATGGCAGCACCTCAATTGTTGTTCATGTCTGGGCTTGATCCTTTAAGGGATCCTAACTCCCAAACAATGTGGCTAACAGGCTGGTTAGGGGTGTGTCAGCACTCCTAATTGTTGGGTATTACCACCAGCCTGTCTTTACTTTCCCCCTAAACCCCCTTTCTGCACTTACACTCACTCTTAGTTTCTAAGTTCTGTCCCCCCCCCCTCCTATGAGCCTTGCTTTTGGGACCTTGAGTTCCCTCTGAACTTGGACATTTGAGGGCTGGCCCTTCCACACTGCACTATAATTCAATTCTGTAATGAATTTGGTGAAACACTGCCCGAGTTCATGAGGCTCTTGGAACTCTGACACACCCAGAAAATGAGAAAGGCTTTGGAAATTGGAGCTTTGGAGTTGGTTTATTTCATATTTCAGACCTGGAGTCTGAATCAGGCTCTCCTTGGTTGTACTTTAATTTCTAATGTAATTTTACTTTTCTTTATTCATCCTGGGTTGTAATAATTTGTAATAACTTATGGGGTTTATAGTGAAAAGGGGAGGGTCACTCATGCATGCATGCGGGTAGACATCATGTTCTTAGGTATTTATTCATGTAATCACATCCTACTTTTCACTTATGCATTTCATATAGAAATCTTGCCTATAGTTCCGCACTTCTGCATTTTAGAAATCATGTCTATAAGTCCTGTCTTTCATACATAGATATCATGTCAATACGATTCTGCATTTCTGCATCTCATAGAGAGAACATGTCTATAGGATTCTGCATTTCTGCATCTCATATAGAGAACCTGCCTATAGAACCTCTTAAATTCTACATAAACATCTATCACTAGGAAAACAGTTTATAGGTTTAAATAAAAAATCGCCCTCTAGATACCATGCCTATAGGACTCCTGCATTTCTATAAACGTTTTCTCAAACCAACCACGCTTAGAAAAGCATTGTAGGAGTAATCAGCTGAATCTGAATATCTACAAGTCTAAAATCAGTGGTAACGATACTCAATACCTGCAGAGCTTATGTTTTTCTATGATCAGCAAGCCTTCTTTAAAATCAGTATACTCCTGCATTATTAGATATCATGCCTATAGGTTTCACCTAGGCAAGCCATTAGGTAATTAATTAACTACACCAGTCTTTATCATTACAACCAGCGGGCAGGCCAAATTCGGACTTCTTATCTGAAAATATGTGATAAATCAACCTGCCTTAACGTTTTAAGTCAATTCAGACCATAACCAGTACGTGCAAGACATGCTAAACAATCTGTCTTTAAGTGAGGAGGCCTGTCTGAGCGCTTTTTAACTGTTATGTGTTTCCCATATCTGCTTTATGTGTTTTTTGTTTGTCGCCTTAGAATTTTATCCTTTTGAACTCTGAAAAGCCCCCAAATCTCCCTCCCCCTTTAGGACTAATAGTCCCAAATGCCTCCGGGACAGATAGGATTGGGACGGGTAATAGCATGCAATAAGTAACGAGACCATTCTGCGCTTTAATACCTTAACGGGGTGGGAAAGGGTAGATATGGATATGATGACCACGCGATAACACCACGTGTATAAACGGTTACCGGGTGTTGTTTAGGGTGATCCATATTATTTATAAACCTAGGACCCCCTCCCTTTCCTTTACTTGTTTAATCTTTCATAATTTCCTTTTTTTTTACAAGAAACTGCTCAATTTTCAGTTTCTTTAACTTTTCTTTTACTTCAATTGCTTGCATCAATTACATAAAAAACTTCCTTTTACTTGTTTATTTTTTTAGAATTATAAAACTGCCTTCTACCAAATTTCAGCATTCTTTAAACTTCTTGTACTTCAGTTGTTTGCAACCATTATGTGAAAGCTATCTAGTATTTACAATGCTTGCTTGTTTACTTGTTGTTTGTACTTAAAGTCACAATTGTAGCATGGCCGGGAATCACACTAGTGGATCTTGAGGGGTGCCTAACACTTTCCCCTCGAGATAATTTCAAGCCCTTACCGAGTCTCTGGTTTTTCTAAATCAAATTTCTTTAGTGTCCTAATGCACTTAATCATTAGGTGGCGACTCTTCAATTGCAAACCCAATTCCCAAAAGGAAACGAGTTGTCCGTCCAAATGTCATAAACCCGATTTCGCGAGAAAAAGGGGGCATCGACATGTACACGGGCTATTTGCTGTAAAATCCGACTTTTACTGAATAATAACCTGTTCCACCTTAATTGAGTTATACTAGCATGTGTAGTCATCCTGTTTAGCCTAGAATAGCATGTCTACGTGTCTTAAATGCTTATCTGAACTTTGTTCAGCATATTTAGTGGATTCCTGCTTCTTCCTTGACTTGTACTTAGTCTAAACTGTAGAATTTCTTGTTGTAACTATTATTTCCATTGTTTGAGCTGCGTATTTACTTTAGGACTACGGGATGGTATCCCGTCAGATCCCCCTGCATATTTACTTGGGACTACGGGACTGTATCCCGGGAGATCCCCCTGCATATTTACTTTGGGCCTACGAGAGGGTATCCCGGGAAATCGGCCCCGCGTATTTACTTTTGGGACTACGAGATAGTATCTCGGGAGATCCCCCGCTGTTACCACTGTGTACTGTACTGTTATTCTTCTGTGATTTCCTCTTTGTTAAATTTCAGTCTCTTATTATATTGCCATATTTCTACTTTATTTATTATATATACCAGTGGGCCCTGACCTGACCTCTTCACTACTCGACCGAGGTTACGCTTGGCACTTACAGGGTACCGTTATGGTGTACTCATGCTACTCTTCTGCACATGTTTCGTGTGCAGATCCAGGTACCTCCTACCAGCCCCGCTATTAGTTGCGTACTCGTTGTTGCTCCGGAGACTTCAACTGCCCGCGTCCGCAGACCTTGGAGTCCCCCTCTATCCCTTTTATGTTGTTCCTCCTATACTTCTTCTAGTTACTAATGTATAGAAACAGATAGACAAATTCTTAGAAGCTTGTGACTTATGATGTTCCGGGTCTTGGGGAAATTCTGTGTATATTCGAGTATTAGTTATTGCACATGCCGAGTGGCATTTATATCAATTATTTAGTTATCTGCAGTAGTTAGCTGTTAAATTTATGCTTTCATGTTCATTATTTCGCAAATGTTAAGCTTACCTAGTCATAGAGACTAGGTGCCGTCACGACATCTCACAGAGGGAAGATTTGGGTCGTCACAACAACCAAATAAAGATAAACCCAGAGGATAAGGAAAGGACTTCATTCATAACGAATTTCAGCACATATTGCTATAATGTGATGCCCTTCGAGCTAAAGAACGTCGGAGCCACTTATCAACGGCTCGTAAACAAGATGTTTTAAAAATAGATAGGCAAAACCATGGAAGTTTATATAGACGATATGCTTGTAAAGTCATTGAACGCATATGACCATCTTAAGCATCTACGAGAAACTTTTGACATCCTAAGGAAGCATAACATGAAGCTTAACCCCGAGAAGTGCGCGTTCGGGGTCGGCTCTAGAAAGTTCCTAGGATTTTTGATATCACATAGGGGGATTGAGGTGAACCCTGACAAAATCAAAGCCATCGAAGACATCCAGGACTAGCTATCAAGCGTGAAAGAAGTTTAAAGGCTCACACGGAGGTTGGCTGCTTTGAGCAGGTTCGTTTCCCGATCATCAGGGAAATGCCACCGCTTCTTCGCGCTGCTCAAAAAGAAAAACATCTTTGAATGGACCCCGGAATTCCAGGAGGCTTTGAGAGATTTGAAGAGGTACTTGACAAGCCCTCCGTTACTATCAAAGCCGGAGGAAGGTGAAACACTGCTAATCTACCTAGCAGTCTCGGAGGTAGCGGTACACACCGTTTTAGTCCGTGAGGATGAAGGTATGCAATATCCATTTATTACGTTAGTAGAATTTTAATGGGAGAAGAAAATCACTACCCGCATTTGGAAAAGCTGGCCTTAGCTCTCGTAGTCGCCAATCGAAAGTTGAGGCCTTACTTCCAATGTCACCCGATAGTTGTGGTGACTACCTTTCCCCTGCGAAATATCTTTCACAAACCTGAGCTCTCGGGTAGATTGGCCAAATGGGCCATCGAAATAAGCGAATTCGACATAGAGTATAAACCTAAGACTGTGATTAAATCGCAAGGTTTAGCCGACTTTGTGGCCGATTTCAGTCCGGGATTGCTGCCTCTGGCAACCAAAGAAGCATAGTGCTAAACACGCCTTAGGGAAAAACCCTACGGTAGGACATAAGAACGGTCCCTTTGACAAACAACAAAACAGATATGAAGCTTTGATTGCAGGACTCGAATTGGCACGCAGACTAGATTCTGAGGTCATAGAAGTGAAGTGCGACTCCCAGCTGGTGGTAAATCAGGTCTACGGGATCTTCGACGAACAAAGTGATTATACAAAATCTTATGAAGATGTTGGAAGCGGCTAAAGTTAAATGGCTTGAGGAACTGTTTGGAGTGCTATGGGCGTACCGAACCACTGCCAAATCAAGCACATGAGAAACTCATTTCTCCTTCGTATACGGAGTAGAAGCCTTAATCCCAGTGGAAGTAGGAGAGCCTACCTTGAGATATTTCCAAGCAAGTGAAGAGACAAACAACGGTGCGATGTTAGTCAACTTGGAGCTACTCGATAAGCATAGAGACTTGGCGCATATAAGAATGGCAGCCCAAAAGCAGAGAATAGAAAGATATTATAATCGAAGAGCCAACCTCCATTATTTCAAAGTGAGAGACTTGGTTCTAAGGAAAGTAACCCAAAACACCCGGGAACTCAACGCAGGGAAGCTAGGCTTAACTTGGGAAGGCCCCTACCGGGTTTCAGCCATCACCGGGAAAGGTTAACGAGTTGAAGAATTAGGATGGAGAAAAGTTGACAAGCAACTGGAATGTGGCGTACCTCAAGAGATATTATTGCTAATGAACATCACCTGTACTGAAAGTATGTGCTGCACTCGTTTTCCCTTCGTCCAGTCTTTGTCCCAATCAGGTTTTTCTGGCAAGGTATTTAACGAGACAGCAACGGAAAGCATACTACGAAGAAAAGTTTCAACAGCAGCAATAGGACCTTCTAATAACAAGGCACACAAGCGAAGAACCATATGGACAGTTAGATAATCTTTCGCTCGATAGAATAACTCCACTGGAAAGTTAAGTTTGCTATCAAATGACGGTTACCTGACCGTCCATAAGTGCAAACCATTAGGGGATTGTTAGATAGTCTTTGGCTTGATAGCTTAAATTCCTAAGGGGAAATGAAGTTTGTTACCGAACTGAAGATTATCTAGCAATTCATTAGTGGAGCCCTCGAAGGTGCAAAACTTCCAGTGTTCCAATTCGCCTTCTTCGCATTCGAACACTAGGGGGAATGATATGAGGATACGATAACAACGATTGCCACGTCGAGCGAAATACGAAAATCGGAAACATAGTTGTCATCAGGATCGGGAACTGCGCAGCCAGCCCCGTAAAAACAAGTTGTATAAGTTAGCCACAAGAAATAGAAATTTCTTTTCAGCATAACGAATGCTTATATACTTTTTGGAAAATGGAAAGAATAAAGTAAAGTCCTTTTATTTCTATCTTGGTTCTTGTCTGAACGATGACTTGATTTTGTCATTTGAAAGTTAAACAAGTACTTCAAATGCTAGTGCCGTAATAAACAGGATACGTCCTCTTCAAGAGCACCGTAAACATAAAAGGGATCTCTCTTATAAAAACCCTCACGATAAAGGGTTGATTTTGGAAGAACTTGTGCCCGAAATCCAAAAGCTTTCGGGAAAAATATAGTCAAAGCCTTGCACAAAAAGACGCAAAAAACAAACTTGCGCAGATACTTAAGCGAAAAAAGACGCAAGAAATAAACTTGCACAAAAATCTTAAGCGATAAGGAACGCAAAGATTAAAACTTGCATAAATGTTCAAACAAAAGAACGCAGAAAGACTCATGCAATACTTGAGCAAAAGACGTTTTTATTCACAATAAAAGTGCCAAAACGGCACCAAGTATAGAAGTTGGGAAAAGAAATAAAAGGCTAAACTGCTGCATCTCCGGAACTCGGAGGAAGAGAAGTGTCCGCGCTCCCAGAGGAAGTGGGTAGATCTGCCGCCGGTTCGATATCTTGGATTCATCATTTTGACCCTCAACATCGTCACCTTCCGGTTCCTCTCCAGTTCTCGAGAACTCAAAACCGGAACCAGGCCTGGCCGGAAGACCTCATTTTCTGGCTGACTCCAACTCAAGGGCCTTAGCAATCTCGGCGTCAAAATCTATGACACCCGAGTTGGCCTCTTCCAAGGTTTTTCTCCTCATGCTATACATAAAATGCGTTTTCTCAACAATGAGGGAAGCCGCTTGGCGCTGAAGTTCTTCTTTAATTTGGTCAACCTCAGTAGAAAGATTCTCCTGCTGGACCTCACGGACCGAAGGCTAACATCGAGATCACGGATAGTATAGCTGAAAAGTCTGGTATGCTCGATGGTCCTCTTATACTTCTCCTCCAACTGGGCATATTTCACCCTAACAGCTGCAAGCTTTTCAGTTTTGGAGTTCAAGGCTGCCTCCAAATTGATCAGTCTTTCAGCGGAGGCAGCCTCACTATAGGATGCAGCAAGAACAGCCTTTGGAACGAAATGGAGCCCTTAGCGGGGCGATCTCTTGGCTAAGGGTCTCCACTTCTTGCTCGTTTTGCTACAAATGAGCCTCCAACACAACAGCCTCAACATCTTTGGCTTCCAGTTCTGAGAGGCGAGCATGAGTTTGGTCCCCCTCGACCAAAAGTAGATCCAGCTCTGAGGTAAGCTCCTCCTTTTTCCCGAATCAACCTCTAAAGGCCCTCGGAAGCAAGAAAATTAGCATATGAAACAAGGGAGGCAAATCAATAATAATAATAAATCAAATATGGAAAAAATGACAAAGGAAATAAAGAATATACCGCTACAGCATTATGCATAGCATTGTTCAACATGCACTCTCCCGAGAGAGCCTGTATCTTTTCCCTATCTTTTTCTAAAGCCAAAGGCTTTATATAGTTAGCAAGTTCCACCAGTTGCGACAACAGATTGCATCCGGTAGAGACCGAGAGGGTGACACTCCTTTACGGATCTTCTAAGGGGGTAGCATAATTTTGCCCCAAATTCCCATAAACTAGGGACTGGAAAGAGGAACATCCTCTTCTCGAACAGATGCGGCCGGTGGAGATGATGTAGAAGTTACTGGTGGAAGAGCGGATGAAGAAGGTGATGAAGCTGATGGCGTTGAAGGGTGAGAAGCAGCCGCGGAAAATGTAGTGATGGTTGTTAGTTGCTCATCAACCGAAGACAGTAGGGGCCCGGTACTCAGCCTCACGGTATCGGGCGCAGCGACTGGGATCGGGCAACGGGAGTGGCATTTTCTACCATCTCGAACTCCCCCCAAAGCACCGAGACATCGTCCTCGGTTGGTGTAACTAACTTAACAGGTTGAGCATTCTGTTGAGGTGATAAGGATCTTCGTCTTCTATGTAGAGAAGCTTCTTCATCATTAACTTCTCCACCATCGTCAATCATCGTGGTGTCTATCGCCGGCCTGGGTGGAGGGCTCATCACCACGACTTCCGGAGATGACTATGGGGCGGCATTCTTCGCCCTCTTATTCTTTCCCCCGGCGATGGAGGAACGCCTTCTTTTTGGTTCCTTGTTCTCCGGCTGGGGACTCCGTGAAGAAACACTTATACTCGAAGTAGGCCCAGAGACACCTGTTCGAGTAAGCGCCTCCTAAAGTAGCCTCGCCGCATCAGTAGGATCAGCCAAAAGATCCTCCTCGGGGATGATATCATTGGTGGCAACAACAACGAACCGTTCCATCCACCCACAGTCATTGTCATCATCCATGCTAGATAATAGAGCATGGTGGCTGCGTTTGCTGAAGTTTATCATTCCCCCGCGAAAGATTTTGGGGGAATAGAGATTCATCATATGAGATGAGGATAGCTCCTCTCCTATTTCTTGGAAAAAGTACCGATGACAAGCAATCGTCCTCCACATGGAAGGGCTTACTTGTGCCAAACACACCTGGTAGCGAAAGCAGAACTCCGCAATAATGAAGCCGAACTCTCCGCTCAAAGAAAACGCTCCTAAAGTAAAGTGATACGTATAAAAGTATGTAAAACCCTCCTTGGATAGGGTTACTCGCCCTGTTAGATCAGGAGCAATAATGTCCAAATCTTGGCAGTAGAAACCTTCCTTCACAGCAGAAATACTAGAAGGACGGATGGAAGAAGGGTATCTGCCAACGGCCCACATACGAGGGTTAGCAGAAGGAAACTTCTCTTCGAAATCCTTAGTGGTAAGTGGTAACCAGGCTCTTTGGAACAATGGTACTCACCTTAGGGGGATCGGCATCGTCAGCTTTACCTTTGTTCTTTGAGGAACTAGGTTTTCTTGAAGAGGAGGCCATTTCGTAGAAAGAGTTTTTCTCAAAGAAGGAAGTTGAAGAAAGGTTGAAGTCGAAAGATGAGTTGAGTAAAGGAAATCTTAGAAAACTTAGAGTATTATGAAGTGTAATTAAAAGGTTGATGCGTATAAGCAAAGGTTTAGGTGGCTAAACTCATGGCCATAATTACCTTGATAGCCGGCAAACGTTATGCTGAATCATGGGATGACACGTGTTCGGGACATTAAATGCGGAGAGACGTGCGTCTAATCAACCGTTATAAGCTTTTCAAAGAGGGTTGGTAAAATTTCCGTAAAAAAGACTATTTCTACCAACTTTCCGGTGACACAAAGTTATGTCGCCGGAAAGTAGGGGGACTATCTGTATAGGGTAAAATATGCTATGTTAAGTGATTGCATAAATGAGTGACACGTGGAGCCGAAGGCAGAAGATAACCACAACCAAAGACAACTATTCCATCTGTTACCGGAAAGAATGGTGCTCATAAAGATGAAACAAATGCCAACCCCGGTAGCATTTAATGGAGAATATTCTAAAGCATTTAGTACATTGTCCATTATAAAGAATTCGTCATTCATGCCCGCCATTACACGTTCTTCAATGACCCTCGTAATTGACATTAAAGAAGGGCATGATCCTAGGCCTTGTTCCCTAGGTGCAGCTATAAATAGTGAGCTCTCTAATCATATTGGAGGGGGATTTCTCTGAAAAAGTTATGCTATAATCTATTCAAAGCTTTATACAATTTTATCTTCTTGATTTTTGATTTCATTGTTGTTGTGCCCGGAAGCCCTACTCTTGGAACTACTGTTTCTGCCATTTCATCTTTATCTCAAGGCTAAGTATTGCGTATTTGTTCAATTCTTATACTATATCAGGATCGAATTTAATTCACTTGTCTAGAACCACGTAAATTCAACTGTACCATTTTACGGGTAAACAATACACTGTCTCAAAAGTTTCATAAACTTGAAACATTCACAAATAGATCAAGACATATACATTCTAAGGAGGTCCACAAATAGCTTCTTGATTCTAATTGATAATGAAATACTTCAAGAAGATCCACAATGAAGATCAAATACTTTCTAAGGAAATCTGCATTATCCTACGCTCGAGAAATATGTTGATCCATCACTCGATCACAGAAAATAATCCAGAAAAAAATCAACTGAGCAAACAGAATTGTACTCACAGTTGATTAATAAATTATTTTTATCTTTTAAAATAATCTATGTACACTGACAATATAAATATCCTTCACAGTCAACTATGCTGTCATTCAGGTTCACAAATGGTCACTTAATTGACATAAGACCAAAATCGAGCTAAAATGTTCTCTGACCTCTCTCTAGAAATCTTCTCTCAAGAAAACAAAGAAAAAGAACCCTAATTCTTCTCTTAGACAAAATAATTCCCACCCCAACCTTCACTATCCATACAACAAATGCAAAAACAACAAAACCTCGGAAAACAAGAAAATGAAAAAAACACACATCCCCTTAGCAAGAAAGAAGCAGAATCGGAATGCATCATAGAAAACAAAATTCATGCACCAAGCTCTCAAAACCTCTTGAGACCACTAATGGACAGCCCCAACCCTAAAGAAGAACAAGACCAAAAGGATACCTTCTTATCCAAGCTACAAGAAAAACAGGAAAATAACAATAATATAAGAGTACAAAAATCAATCCTTGGCTTTGATACTTCGGATGAATCGGAAAATATCTTTGATTCGGACAACTTTATACCCATAACTTCGGAGGATAAGAAAAGAATATACAAAAACTGGGAGAATGCTCTAATAATTAAAATATTCGGAAGAAGAGTTACCTACCAATTCTTACAACAAAAAATACATGCCATATGGAGACCTACGGAGCACCTATCTTTGATCGACCTTGGATGCGATTACTACCTTATCAAGTTCTCTAAACAGGAAAATTATGACAAAGCTTTACACGAGGGACCTTGGTTCATCGGCAATCAATTCCTTACCGTTAGGAAATGGGAGCCTAGATTCATAGCCTCAACAGCATCACTGACCTTCTCAGCTGTCTGGGCTAGATTACCTGAGCTCCCCACGGAATTCTACGACTATGAGATCCTCCACAAAATAGGAAACAAACCGGGGAAACTTCTAAGGATAGACGCGTGCACTACTTCAACCACTAGAGGCAAATATGCAAGGTTATGTATTCTAACACCCATAGAAAAACCTCTTAAAATACACATCATAACAGGAAACCACTATCAAAAAATAGCCTATGAGGGTTTCAATCTTTTGTGCGAGTCATGTGGACGACTAGGCCATAACACTATCAATTGCCCTAACATTGCATCTACTTCTAAGCCAAAAAATCCTACTAACAACGTCATGAACATGGAGGTTGATATCCTAACCAAAGAGGTAGATCATTGGACAATAGTAACTCACAAAAAAAATACAAACAAACGCACCCTTCCAGTTACTACCCAAACCAACGCTACTGCCCTTCCTGTTACTACCCAAACCAGTGTTACCACCCTTCCCGTTACTGCCCTTCCCGTTACTGCCAAAACACACGATACTACCCAAAAAAACCTTGACCCTACGTTTACCAACCAAAACAACAATACTACCAAAACAACTCAACGCCAACTAGTTACTGCCCTTCCCGTTACTGCCCTTCCACACGATACTACACAAAAAAATCTTGACCCCACGTTTACTAACCAAAACAACAATACTGCCAAAACAACTCAAAGTCAACTAGGCAAAACTTCTTACATAAAAGAGGTAATACCTAAAGGACTTTTTTCAAATGGACAAACACAACAACAGAAGTCCAATGCTGATTCTCAGTTAAATCCAATGGTCCAAGAAAAGAACCCTAATGCAAACCCTACCCAAACAAACACTAAAATAGTACACCCTACTAGCATTGACCAAGAAAACAAAGACAACCCTAGTAACCTAAACACCCAAACGGCAACCCTCCCCCTAGGAACATTGGAAACCCAAACCCCTCTACCTTTATCAAATATCTCAACATCACATTTAATGCCCTCTTTCACTACCTTAACACCCACAGTACTTGTACCAAGTCAGGAAGTAAAAGACATGCCAAAAACCAGCGGACAACTTGCTATAAACCACGAGTTAATACCTAAACCTAGAAGTCCCTCCCAAATCCCATCTGCAGAAGCCAATCAAATGGACATAGACCAAAGTCAAGGTCTTGACATAACATCAACAGGCCAAAACAGTGATTATAACCCCCAAAAAACTAGACCTCTTACCTACAAAAAAGATGAACTTACCCCAAATGATAACCTGTCACAACTCACCCCAACCAAAGCAATTGAGAAACTTCTTTCAATGCAAAAAAATGCAACGGACGTATTCATTACCCCTATGTATAACAAGTTTAACTACTTATCTCCTAATACTACAAAGACTTCAACAACTAAAACCTCATTATCCTCTCTGCCTTTAACCAAAGAAACACACTATGGCAAGATTCCATCATACCAACTACCAACGAAGGAGGAACAGAAGGAATGTTTGGATGAGAAATCAACCAAGATCATTCCATCATGCAACCCATGCACCACACCCACCCATGAACCCTACGGAGCCAATAATCTACACAACACCTCCATTGCCAATGAACCATGCTCCTCAGTCATGGCTGGAATACGGACTGACGGGCTTCTCCCTCAACTTGAATCTACAGCTGGAAGGTCAAGATATCACGATCCAACTAGAAAACCCGAGCTACCTTGCACAAATAGTGACGGAAGGACTGAGAATTGGGCTAGACAATGTAGCAAACCATCCATGGCTGGCCTTGATCAACAACCAGATGCCTCTCCCAACCCACCCCACCTTGGGGATTCACCCATCACCATGGAGCAGACTCCAAGGTCCCACCCCTACTGCTCCTATAGGTTTGAGCATGCAACTCCCTTTGTTTCAAGAAACACACCCCAAATTCAAACACACTTCCAACACCCAGCAGCACACAATGTCAACAATCACTCCAATCCAATTCTCAACCCAAACCAATGGCAAACAGCAGCTGCCCAAAACACAACTACAATGGCGGCACCAAACAGTCCCCAAGCACGTGCTCTAACACCGACGGAAGAGGGGGAAGACGAGGAAGGATCATCGACAGCAAGGCGAGTGGAGTACGGCATGATAAGGGACCCAAAGACGCTGGTGTTCAAGGAAAGAAGAGAAAAAAGATACATCTTACGTTGCCCGCACGACTTGAGGAAATTCTCGATCAATATAAGAATTCTTCAAAGCCCTCCGGGAATCTACAAGTATGGGACAGTAATAATCCCAACTCTATACGAGCACCATTGGATGAACCAAGACAACATGGCATGAGGAGCCCACACCAAGAGCTCCCACGGCAGGCACAGATAGAGACGTCCCAAACCCTAAATAGATCAATGAGTGTTATTATCTGGAACTGCAGGGGAGCGGGTAATGAGGAGTTTAGGAGGATATTTAGATCAATGTTAGACTATAACAGACCTTTCTTAGTGGCCCTACTGGAAACAAAATTAGCGGAGCACCAAGCTTTAATGGTAGATTTTGGGTTTACAAAAATGACTCAAGTGGCAGCTCAGGGCAACTCAGGTGGAATGGTTATGATGTGGAATGAAGCTGAGGTGACAATAGACCAAGTGGCAAGCACCGACCAGGAAATACACGCCATGGTAAAGGTAAATAATTCTCAACACCAATGGCTTTTATCAGTTATTTATGCTAGTTGTTTATTAGAGGAAAAAAATATACTATGGAATAACCTTAAAATAGTAGCAAATTCCTTTAAAGGACCTTGGTTAATCACGGGGGACCTTAATAAAGTGACAGGGGCAAATGAAAAATTTGGAGGTCTACCAGTAAATAACAATAAGATATCCAAATTCATAAACTGTATTGACTATTGTGAGCTCCTAGACCTAGGATTTAAGGGTCCAAAGTACACCTGGACCAATAAAAGAAAGACTTCAAAGATTATAATAATGGAAAGATTAGACAGGTTTATGGCAAACACCAACTGGATCAATATATACCTTGAGGCCCAAGTAACACATTTAACCAGACTGTATTCGGATCACTGCCCTATAAAACTCGATTTAAGAAAAAGTACGCCCCGAGATAATAAAGTATTTAGAATAGAATCAATGTGGCTATCTCATCCCACCTTTAAACCTCTTGTCGAAGCAACTTGGAATGCCAATGACCATATCCTAACGACTATTGAAAACTTTCAAAAGAAGTAAAAACTAGGAACATAACCACTTTTGGAAATATCTTCCATAAAAAAAAGTTACGCTAGCTAGACTCAACGGGATACAGAAATCCCCCAAATATTCTACTAGTCAATTTCTAAGAGACCTGGAATCTTCTTTAACAGAAACCCTTGAAGGTTTACTAAAACTAGAAGAGGAATTCTGGAAGCTTAAGTCAAGATTTCAATGGCTAAATGAAGGGACGCAAGTACTAAGTTTTTCCACATTACCACAATGCAGCGTAGGAAAAAAAATAGAATCCTTAGCCTTAGGGATGAGGGGGGTAACTGGTTCTATGACCAAAAAGAGATTATCCCATTAATTACTGATTTCTTCCAAAATCTCTTTACTACTAGTCATATCTCCTCCTTAACTAAACAAACACCTATGTCCTACTATACTACCATAAGTATTAGGGACCATCCTGCACTGACCATAGAACCTGACCTACAGGAAATTAAGACGGCAGTCTTCTCCTTTAAGTCCTACAAAGCACCAGGACCGGATGGCCTACACCCCTTCTTCTACCAAAAGTTCTGGAATGAAACAAAAAATGACTTAATCAACTTCTGCAAAGAGACTTTTAGAAAGAAATCAATGACAGAAGAAATGAACAAAACTTATATTTGTTTAATCCCAAAATGTGAGAACCCGAAAATAATAAAACAATTTAGACCCATAAGCCTTTGCAACACGGCTTACAAAATCATTACAAAAATTTTGGTTAATAGAATTAAACCTCTTCTCCGTAAAGTAATACACCCTACCCAAACAAGCTTCCTAAAAGGAAGAAGAGCATCTGACAACGCCATTATTGTGAACGAAGTAGTATCCTACTTCAAAAGAACAAAAGGGAAGAAAGGGAAAATGCTAATTAAAATAGACCTGGAGAAAGACTTCGACAAAATAGAATGGTCCTTCGTAAGATTCTCTCTGCTATCTCTAAATTTTCCAATAGATATGATTGATATTATCATGTCCTGCATATCGACTACTCAAACCTCTATCCTAATAAACGGGTATAGCACGGAATTCTTTAGACCAACAAGAGGGACTAGACAAGGGGATCCCCTATCCCCATACCTCTTCATAATCTGTATGGAAATGCTATCTAGACTGATTCACCATGAAATTGACTGCTGCAAATGGACCCCCATCAAACTATCCAACAAAGGACCTCAGTTGTCTCATATGTTCTTTGCAGACGACTTAATCTTAATGGCAGAAGCCAATCAGGAAAGTTGTAATTCAATAATAGATACCCTTAATAAATTCTGCAACTATTCGGGGCAATCCATTAATTTCAACAAGTCTAGAATAATGTTCTCCAAGAATACATCCTCCAGAACCAAGGATTACATCAGTCAATGTCTTTCAATGAAAACATCGAATGAAATAGGGAAATACCTAGGATTCCCAATCTTGAGCTCAAACCCAACCAAAAAAGACTTCCAACCTATCATTGATAGCCTTAATAGCAAACTGCAGGGATGGAAAGTAAACCTTCTAACCACAGCAGGTCGAACCACCTTAATAAAATCCACTCTTGCAGCAATCCCTAATCATATCATGCAAATATATAGTCTCCCAAAATCTACACTGAAAACTATTGATACAATTCAAAGAAATTTCCTATGGGGAAGTACATCTGAAAAAAGAAAATGTCACCTCATTAATTGGAACACAGTAACTAGGGACAAAAAAGAAGGAGGTTTGGGGTTATATAAAGCAAAATGGAAAAACCAATCATTCAATGCAACCCTGGCATGGAGATTTACAAGAGAAAAGCAATCTCTTTGGGTTCAAGTCCTTCAAAACAGATACAGCATCAATATGAATCCCTCCAGATGGAAGGATCTGGAGAAAAAAGGAGGAACTCATATCTGGAAAAACATTTGTATTGGAGGAGAAGTCTGCGAAAAGGGCATACACTGGGAAGTAGGGAATGGGGAATCCATTAACCTCTGGCATGACGCCTGGATCATAGACTCAGGACCCCTTCGTTCCCTCATTCAAGGACCTCTACCCCGCAACGAATCCAATCTAACCCTAAGTTCTATCCTAGTGGAGGGATCCTTCAATATTAACTCTCTATCCTTTGAACTCCCTGAAACCATCCGTAAAAATTTTTTTAGCATTTATATTAAACAAAGTGAGCCGGCAGTTGATAAATTTGCTTGGGCAGAAGGTCCTAATGGCTCCTTCTCGACAAAGACTGCCTATAACATTATCAAAGCACAATCACAAGAAGTAGGTAACTAGACTGACTTTTCATGGTTATGGAAGCTTGACACTTTAAACAAAATAAAATCCTTCTTATGGACAGTTGTCCACAATAGGTTACCCACCTCTAAAATGTTACATAATAGGAAAATCATTACCTCTAGCATTTGTAACATCTGCCAAAACGAAGAAGAAGACATGGAGCATATGTTCTTTAACTGCAGGCACTCAAAACCTATTTGGGACCAATTGGGAACTTTTTACAAATACCCGGATCAACCTCACAATGAGCTAACAATACATAACTGGTTAAAACCTCTTTGCCACAATAAATCACCATTTAACAGACTCTTATCTAAGGGAGATATTCTACCCTTTACCCTTTGGCATATATGGACCCACAGAAACAACTTCATATTTAACAACAAAAAATCTCCACTCTCCTTAAAAAACATCATTAAGAGCGCAACGGAATTTAAGTTGTTAACAGAATCTTTCCAAAGTCCAAACCCCAAGATGACAATATACATAAAATGGAAGCCACCTGATCGGGGAATTTATAAATTAAACATAGATGGATCTAGCTTAGGCAACCCTGGGAGGGTTGGCATTGGAGGAGTTATCAGAGACTGGGACAGTAATTGGATTATAGGCTTTACCATGTCTATTCATCACGCTACAAACATTTTCACGGAAGGCCTAGCTCTTATACAGGGTTTAAGGATAGCAATACAACAAAGCATTAGACGTCTAGTGGTTGAAACAGATTGCAATCTCTTAATTAACATGCTTACTAATGAAAATGGTCCGTACCAAAATTTGATTACTGATTGCAGATGGATGCTAACTAGAGCGGGCGAGCCTCAAGTCACTCACGTCTTCAGAGAAGCGAATGGTGTGGCTGATATTATGGCAAAACATGGAAGTAACTCGAATTCTTTTGGGAATCCTATGTTGTACTTCTCCCCGCCCCCTTTTGTTACTTCTACTTTTGAACTGGACAAGCTAGGAACTTTGTGTCCTAGAAAAGTCCCAATTTGTAATAACTCTTAAACAGGGCGGAAGAAATATACTTACAATTACCGTAACTAAAAAAAAAAAAAAAAATATGCTGTCAAAAGTTACTAATAATTGATTTCTAAAGTAACCTAATAGTGTAAAACTGTAAATTTTATTAGGAGGATATGCGTTCGTAGATTATGTTGATGTTAGGTATATGTGTTACCTAACTTTGTTTTTTGGATGAAGGAATTGAAGCTCCTACACATTATATAAAAGAAAATTTGAGTTCACTAACATATACCCTATGAACAAATTGGAAAGTAACGCTAATTTGCTTTACAATGAACTAAAAAATGAAAAAGTTTCTTATTTAATAGAAAAGGGGTAACATTACCCTTAAACTATTGGAAATAGCTCAATTGTAGCCTCTGCTTGCTTTTGGTACCAAATATATCCTTGCTGTATTTGGAATACAATTGCCTCCAAACTAAAAGGCTGGCGACATGAGGCTCTTAGACCTATTTTAATCCTATAAACAAGATGACATAAAAGTCCAAAAAAAAAAAAAAAAAAAAAAAAAAAAAAAAAAAAACCTTTCTCAATCTTGTCACCTTTCATCATCAGTCTCATATATATTTCTTATTATTACAACAACTAATAGTAGTATTTTCTTCGTCAATGTGATGCATTTTGATTGAATATAGAATTTAAGCTTTTAAAAGGTGTAAGTTAAAACAAGTCGTAAATATTTTTGTAACTATAAGTCATTGCATCAAGAATTAAATAAAAAGTTTAAAGTTAAATTATTCTTAAATATACAAATTTTTTATTTTTGAATAAATTAAAAAAAAACATCACTTAAATTAAGACAGAATTAAGGTATTACTTTCATATACTAAATCACTAATTTTACCTCCAAAGTTGGGCACTAAATTGCACCCTTGTCGACAAGAGGGGTTGCTCAAATGGTCAGCGCATTCCATCTACAACCCCAGGGTGGTGGGTTCAAGTCACCAAAGGAGCAGTAGCTCCAACAAAGGAGATCAAAAGGGGAGGGAAATAAATAAATAATAATAAAAAAAAACCTTGCACCCTTGTCCCACCGGGGCCCGCCTTAAAGAAACAAAAAATAATACCCTTATCATGTGACACAATTTTGTAGCAAGTTGTATTTTTTATTCTAGATAATTTGAATAAAATTTCAAATGCCATGAATTTGAACTAATAAAGATCAAATGCCATGAATTTTCCTACAATTTGAACCTGGATTTTTCTGGTGAACTGTACATTTGAAACACCAAAAAAAAAAAAAAGGACGCCAGCATAGTGTGTTGAAATTTTTTCATGTTTTGGCTACCGGGTTTTTATTCAAATTTTATTTTCGCTATAAGAATTGATTATATCTCAATTATATTTCAAATGATGATTAAATTTTAACAAGCGATCCATTGACGCGCGCTCTCATTTGCCACCACTCTAGCAACCTTCAGGCATCATGATATGAGTAACTAGATTTTGCTTCGTAAATAGCTATAATCTCATGGTATATTATAAGCATGAAAAAAAAGTTAAATATGAAAAATCAAATGACTCTATAATATTATTGGACTTTTAGACCCTTAAAAGTTAAATTAACAATACCTTCAATATTAACAAAATATGTAAGCTATAAAAGTTAGTTTTGTAACGTTAAATTTGACTTGAGATTGTCAATTAATTTATTAAGATACATGTATCTAAATTCTTCACTTTACAAAGTTAAGCCTTTTAACTTTCCATGCGTATAATAATTTTTTTGAGCTAACATTTGTAATTCTTATTATTGTCTTCTCTTTCTATTTTCCATAGCTTAAATATTCAGATTTCATGATTTTTAAATACAAATCATTTTATTATAAATACAATCATCGTTTTAAGCGTTTTACTATCCATTTACAAAACGACATAATTTTTTAATTTTGTATTAATTACATGGAATACACGCGCAATGAACGTCCCAAGGACTAGTAGCAATTAAAACGAGGAAATAAACATACAAAAAAGAGTAAGTTGGTTTAAATTACCAAACAATTAATAGTGCCTTTAGGTTTAAAGAGAAAAAGGATAATGAGGGTTAAAAGTGGATGATAATTTTATTAATTAGTATACCTTCCACACGGCCCAATCTTGCATAGAACGACCCAGTGCCAACCATAACTACAATGAAAATCACACCCAACTATATATTGATTATATTCCACTCTATAAAGTCCTAATAAAGATCAATTTTTTTTCCATTAAAGATAACGATATATTCTTAATCTTATCCTTATTTAAGATAATTGTAGGAATTTGTTTAACGTACCCAACTTGTTTAAGAATTTTATTATTAATCAAACACTATATGTACGTCCCCTCAGCTCTCTCTGTGTGATTTAAATATAGTGAAGTTTATTAATTGAAACATGACATCTATTTTTGTTTTAAAATTTTTATATTGCTACTTAAATAGATAAAAAAAACTATTTTTTTCTTGCCCGGCTCTTAATTAATGTATATATACACTAAAGTATACTCCATCCCATTCACTTTAATTGATTTTTAGGCCTTTTTTTATGGTCCATAATATTTGATTTTTTATATATCAAAAAGGAATTAGCTTCTTTTTTTCAAAGTTGCCCTTGCAATAAAGAGTCTTAGAGTATCTGTTATATTTTCAATAAACAAGTTAAGGTTAATATGGTCTATTTTATTGTTAACTAATGTTAAAATGTGAATTTCTTATTATATGTGAAAATAGCCAAAAACAAAAATCATTAATGTGCGAAAGTATCGATTACGTACTATATACTTATATATATATATATATATATATATATATATATATATATATATATATATATATATATATATATATATATATATATATATATNTATATATATTATCTGTGTCCCACTTCCATTACTTCTGTACTGCTCAAACCTTCTTCTAGTGTGTGGTATATTAGTAGTTGAATTGTCTTGAATTGAATTCATTCAATTCAATTCAATTCAATTCAATTCAATTCATTAGTCCCTCTCCTCTTTTCTTCTCGTGCCTCCTAGGGACAAAAGGAATATATATGTATTTCTACATACATTTTCATTAAATGGATAAGAATCACACTTGATTCACTCCACTTCTTCAGGGCTTCTTATATATAAGTCTCCTTTCTTTTGGATAATATTATTTGAATAACTAATTATCCCCTAAACTCTCTCTTTCTTTATTTTACTCTTCATTATATCTTCTCTCATCAGTCAACAAGAAGTAGAAACATCAAGTAAAAGGAATTTTTTACTCCAAGGTGCTTAGTGTTGTATCTGAGGGTTCAACTGAACTTATTGCTTTCCGCTCGAACTATTGCACGTACGACGATATAGTAATATTTATGGACTACTTGAGAGAAATAGAAGGTAAAAGAGCTCATGATCATTGTTATTTTCATGAGAAAAACATAGAGAGATGTGTATATGTTCCGGGGCCGGTGATAGTGGGAGGAGGACCATCAGGTTTAGCAGTAGCAGCTTGTTTGAAATCAAAAGGAGTTCCGAGTGTTGTTCTAGAAAGATCTAACTGTATAGCATCATTATGGCAACTCAAAACTTATGATCGTCTCCGCCTTCATTTGCCAAAGCAATTTTGTGAACTTCCCCTTATGTCATTTCCTAATGATTTTCCAACGTACCCCACAAAGCAACAGTTTATTAACTACTTGGAGAATTATGCCAAGACGTTTGATATTAACCCCGTTTCTAATCAAACGGTGATTAGTGCTGAGTATGATCGGAATCTCGGGTTTTGGCGGGTGAAGACGGCGTCAACGGAGTATGTATGCCGGTGGTTGGTGGCCGCAACAGGAGAGAATGCGGAGGCGGTAGTGCCGGGGATTGAAGGGATGGACGAGTTCGGTGGAAGTATAATGCATACGTGTTTGTATAAAAGTGGTGAAATATTTCGAGGGAAAAAAGTGTTGGTAGTTGGGTGTGGGAATTCAGGAATGGAAGTGTGTTTGGATCTATGTAATCATAATGCTACTCCTTCTATTGTGGCTAGACATGCTGTAAGTATATTTTTGCAACTCACTTTGCTTTCAAAGAAAAAGTTAAAAATAAAAACAAGTTTAATTTTGTTTTAACCTTATTGGGGCATTAAAGCAAATTATTTATGTAGTCTGATATAAAAATATTGTTAATGTCTTTTGAGTTGTATCTTCAACCTTTGCATGATGATTTAAAATTAGGGGAAAAGGTTTTCCACTGATCCTAACTTTCTGTCAATTTCATGGGAGGAAAAGCAAAACCTAATTAACTATGGGACTTTTCTCATTTTTTGCAAATATTTCAAATGAAGTTGTAAAATTTTGGTTACGTAGAAGCTGGTTCCCATTTCTGTGGAGAACTATGAAAAAACCTAGTTTAGAATCTAAACATTTACTGTACTTTAAATGATTCAAAAAAAAAAAAAAAATTATTTTTGAAAATGTCTAACAGTTAAAAGTGAGTTCAAGTTCCAACCGTATTTACTACTCACTCCGATCCACTTTAAGTTGGTATTTACTATTCACTCCGATCCACTTTAAGTGATTTTTTTTGTGATCGATAATATTTAATTTTTTCAAATATCGAGAAAGAATTAACTTTTTTTTTTTCAAAGTTGACCTTGGAGTAAAGAGCCATCTAAGAATATTTATTGTTTTTTCAATTAACAAATTAAGGTTTATAAGGTCAATTATATTATTAATTAATGATAAAATATGAATTTTTTAATATGTGCGAAAACCAAAAATTCACTTGAAGGACCTGACCTGAGGATATTGACTAGTAGTAAAATTGAGGAATTAAACTAAAAAGAATAGCTCAATCCAGCTAGGATATTTTTCACTTTCTTGGAACTCCCAAGCATGCGCAAGATTGGTGTGATTTTAATTACTTTTATTATAAAATATAACTTTAAGTCCAGTGTAATTTTCACTGTAAAGAAAACCTTTTTTCTTATTTAATTAAGTTAATGGTAATAAAATGCATTTTTTCTTGATTTTTAGGTGCACGTCCTACCACAAGAGATGCTGGGAAAATCAACTTTTGGGATGTCCATGTGGTTACTAAAGTGGTTGCCCATGAGGCTTGTCGATGGATTTCTGCTAATGGTTTCCAGGCTAATGCTCGGGGATACGTCGCGGCTCGGCCTTGACCGGCCGCAGACGGGGCCTCTGGAGCTCAAAAACTTGTCCGGAAAGACACCGGTGCTCGACGTCGGCACACTTGCTAAGATTAAAAGTGGAAACATTAAGGTAACATATTTGACTATGCATTTGCACCTTTCTAGTCATCTGTCTTTCATTTCGTTTCTTACCTTTTTCCGTGTTTGTCCGGCACTTTTTCGGATCCCGCATGTAACGAAAGCTTAATGCACTGGATTGCTCTTTTTTTTTCTTTTTTTTTTTTGGGATCAATCCCATGATGATCTTTCTTCATCCTCAATCATTGCAAATATTCCATAAATAGTTTAATAAAATTTCTCTACTTATGTCCCAACATTCACTATTCAAACATTTACCTTTTCAATTTTCAAGAAAATGTGTATATAATGCTTTTCTGACACTATTTTTTTACCGAAAATAATTTCTCTACTTTCACAAGATAGGCGTGAGGTTTGGGTATATACTATCCTTCTCAGACCCTACTTGTAGGATTTTAGTAGGTTTATTGTTGTTGTTGTTGTTGTTATTCGATACTATTTTTCTACACCAACATTGGCGATCTATATATATCTAAAATGAAAAAAATAAGGAGTAATAATTTTTTTCATATTGTGCAGGTATGTCCTGGAATTAGGAGATTAAATCATCACTCGGTAGAATTTATGAATGGGAAAGCAGAAAATTTTGATGCAATAATCTTAGCCACTGGTTACAAAAGCAATGTGCCCTCTTGGCTAAAGGTACTCACTTTTGTTGCCCTATATTAGTTTTTTTGATGAAGGGGAATTTTGGTGTAACAGTAGAGTTGTCTCCGCGAGATTATCTTTAGGTTACGTGTTCTAGCGCGGAAGTAGCCACTAATACTTATATTAGTGTAGGCTGTCTATATCACACCCCATGGGGTGCGGCCCTTTCCTTGACTCTGCGTGAATGTAGGGGCGGCTCAAGCACATACAGGGCCTAAAACCATAGTTTAATATGAGACCTAAATTTTTTAAAAAAAGTTATAAGATATATTTTTATTTGAAGTCTATTCTTCTAACTTTTTAAGATAGAAAATTTTTAAGAAATTTTTTATAATCGATTTTCTCTAATAGTTCACGTTCAACTGATAATATAACCAACTCATTTAATCTTTTTTGAAATATTGTTGATCTTAGATAAGATTTTACATTGCAATAGAAGAATAGAGCTATAGAAAACTTAAAAGTATTGTTGAACACTTGAACTAATGAAATCTTTGAGAAAGAATGTGAGTAATGAAATCATGGAGAAAGAAAGTGAGTAAGAATATCAAAGAGAAAGACAAAAAATATGTAGGATTTTCTGAAATATGAAGAGATTAGAATAAAAGAAAGATTGGCTTGGACAAATTAAAAAAGAGAGCAAAATTTTTAATGAAGGAATAAAAAGTTAAAAACTGAAACGTTGTAAAAACTATTTATCCACCCATTTTTAAGTAAGTCAAATTATTACCTTCTTTATATATCCTAAAAAGTTTTCTTTTCTTTTATATTAAAAATTTTATTTTGTATTAAAAAATATTTATGAACTTATTAATTTTTAAAAATGAGGCCCCTCAAATTTGAGGGCCTAAGGTATAAGCCTTACCCCTCAATAACTTTGGAACCGGCCGTGCGTGAATGCGGGATGCGTTGTGCTCGCAGTTACTTTTTTTTAATTAATTTCTTGATGGTTACCTTTGCAGGAAAGAGAGATGTTTTCAGAGGAAGATGGGCTTCCAAAAAGACCATTTCCAAATGGTTGGAAAGGGGAGAGTGGGCTCTATGCAGTGGGGTACACAAAACGTGGATTACTTGGTGCATCAATGGATGCCAAGAAAATTGCAGATGATATTCACAGTTATTGGCTCTCTGAATCTAAACATGTTACAGCCTTTGCTCCATCTCTATTATCACTATCATAGTTAATTACTAGCTATAGCTGATTGGTTCGATCTTTCTATTCCTTGGGAAAAAAGAAGAAAATTGTTTTGTTTTTTTGGCTACTAGCTAGCACAAAAGGAAACATAGGTTTAACTTTGAGATTTAGTTGGTCAAATTTTTTTTGGTGAAAACATTGACACACAAAAAAGGATGTATATATTCTGTTAGGCTGACAAGCTTACAAAGAAGATGTTTAAATACGGAGACAATATTCTGGATGACCTTTGACTGTGACATATATTATGGAAACTATTGGAATTCTGTGGGGATTCGCCGTCATCATCATCAACCACCATCATCTAGTGCATACATTTTTGTAATTTTCCCAGAGTTAGGATTTTTTAGTGTTCTACTAATACCACATGGGCTTTGGGTTGATGACAATATTATGACAAGAACAATTTTTCTTTATTTATGTTTTATTAATTCATTATTATGTTTAGTTTTTTTCCTTTTTTTATTTATAGGTCATGTGTTCGAGCCGAGAAGCAGCCACTAATGCTTACATATTAGGTAGACTGTCTACATCACACGCCTAGAAATACAGTCCTTCCCCGGACCCTATGTGATGTGCTTTACTCACCGAGCTGCCTTTATCTCTTTGTGATGAGAATTGTGAGAGACAATTCTGAGGATGATATTTCTCAAGTAGGATTTTTGGACTGAATGGAGATGACTTGATGATAGATACATATATATAGTGGGGAGTATATAACTAAATATGATGGCGAGATTTACGTACCAAAAATGCAAATGATCACTTGTGCTATTCACAATCTTTATGAATTTCCTGCCAATTCTGATGTGCTGAAATGATTTCGCAAGTAGTAGCTAGGACCACTTGACTTTATTAATAGATGATCGTATCACCATGTGTAGAAACCACATTAATATTTTTTTCTTGAATTTCCTAATCATTCTCTCAAGTCACATGAATGTTTTAAAAAAAATAATTATAATCGGGAAAATTACATTACATACTCTCTCTCAAAATAATTGTCGAAAATGGTATATTTTTTTTATATATATATACATTTATGTACGTTATATAAAAAATATAAATTTTATATATTTTTGCGATGATTGAGTTAAATAATTTCGATCGGGGGCTAAAAATAATCTTTGCCCATTATAATTAGTTACTGGACAAAATTCAATCCTCAAGTCAGACATCCAGATGGTCTTATTCATAAATGAAAACCTTTTTGAGAAGGAAAGAGAAAAAATTAACATATCAATTGCTTATAAGTTGCAATCAAAATGTGTTTATGAGTTGTGCTAAAAGTAAAAATAATGTGAATCAAATGCCAAAAGTTAGAACAACTTTGATTGAGACTCAAACATATCAATTGATCAAGCTACAACCTTTTCTCGAACTTACTTTTATTGCAGATTTTCTATCTTTGTCCTTTCTTTTGAAATAGTTTTCTCTTTTCTTTTTTTCAGATCTTAATGTTACTTTAGATATGCTATAATGTGATATCTCGGGAGAATTTCATATTGACAAAACATCGGAGAGACGTTGGGCATATAAATAACATGCCTTAAATCCTGATGATGTATTTTAAAGTTGTGCGAACCTAGGCACAAAGCTGACAATATCACTAGTGGAGAGGCTACTACATATGGTATCAGAGCTACTACGCGTGCAACCTTGAACGCTAGTGGAAAAATCTCAGCTAATGACGCATTTTAAAGCCGTGCGGACCTAAGCCCAAGGCGAACAATATCACTAATGGGTTGGGTCGTTACGGCTAAGCCTCAAGTCTCTTGGTTCAACCTATGTTTTTCCTGTTTAGAAATTAAGACTTCACATGTAGACTATTTTTGTGAAATTTTCTTGTGTTTTTTTTCTGTGTGTCATCAGTCATGGAGGTGAAGTGTTGGTAGAGTAATCTTTAGGTGGTATTTTTTTTAAAAGTGGAAAAAAATCAATTGTTACGGTGGTGATCAATTTAAAGGGATGAGAGACAATATTATTTGGTGTACTATATTCATTTTTAGACCTCGCCAGAAATTATTCAACAAATCTACAAAAAATATATATTTATCGGATATTATTTTAAAAGCGGTTATATAATGTCATTTTTTCTGATAAGTAAAAATGCAATACATGATTGTAATATTTAGCCCAACAATAGAGTAGTAGCGAACTGAAGTGGCCCTCTAGGGACCATAATTGCACTAAGTCATTAACAATTAATGAAAAGTCACGATCTTGACATTCTCGTCACTCTACTAGTTTTTATTATTTGCTTAGCCTTTGTTGAGTAAACTAGCCCAATAAGTATTACTTCAATCAGGATCAAAGCGTTGTACTTTTGACTCTTTATATGTCATTGTAGGTTTCTGTTTGCAGTTGGTACCCTCTAAATTTATTACAACCTCCTTTTCAATTTACTTAATATATTTTTCGAAATTTAAACTATGTGAAGCTTGACCAACATTTTAAAATATAGAATCTCTGCTTATCAATATTGTCTCACGTTCCTTTAAATTGATCACCATCATAACAATTGATAATTTTCACCATAACTATTGTCTCTCTATATGGAATGTAATATGCCATGTCTCACTCTAATGTAATTGCCAACAAATTAAATTAAGTGGGAATTAGATAATAAAAAAAGAAAATATATAATTAATGGCAAAAGATTACTACAAGTTCTTTCCCACCATTTGGACTTGGAGATGATAAAATTGATTGTTGCTTGATGCCTCAATTGACTTATTGTACTTTGCTTCACTTTCAATCGACTGCAACTTCAAACATTGGTTGAATTCCTGGACTTTTCTAGTACGAGAATGAACATTAAGTAAACCTAGAAGATATTAAATTTAACAAAGAGATATCAGGTTCCTCGACCTTTCCTTGTTAACTGTTATAACTTATATTTTTTTCGATATCCAAATCACTGACCCGACTAATCTGGATTCACGTCGTGTAGGAATCATTAACGGAAAAACACTCTCTACTAGGAATTACTCCTTTTTATAAGCTTGAACCTATACGACCTTAATTGGTTAAGGTTGGAGGTATCTCATTCATTCCTACCACGTTTCCTAATGGTATACCTAATATTAAATTTAACAAAGAGACATCAGGTTCCTCGATCTTTCCTAATTAATTGCTATAACTTATATTTTTTTCGATATCCAAATCACTGACCTGACTAATCTGGATTTACGTCGTGTAGGAATCATTAATGGAAAAGAACTCTCTGTTGGGAATTACTCCTTTTTATAAGCTTGAACCTATACAACCTTAATTGGTTAAGGTTGGGGGATCTCATTCATCACTACCACGTTTCCTAATGGTGTACCTGATATTAAATTTAACAAAGAGATATCAGGTTCCCCGACCTTTCCTTGTTAACTGCTATAACTTATATTTTTTCGATATTCAAAATACTGACCTGACTAATCTGGATTCAGGTCGTGTAGGAATCATTAAAGGAAGAGCACTCTCTGCTGGGAATTACTCCTTTTTATAATATATATATATATATATATATATATATATATATATATATATATNATATATATTATTTTTGGTAGAAAATAAGAAAATTTTAAAGAAGAATCGTCTAGCTGTGTTGATGGATACTGAATAAAGGCATTAACAGAATGTTTGGTGGCATTCCTGAATATGTTGCATACCACATATAATGGTCCCTCAATTCTTTACGGTTTATAAATTATAAGATCCACAAAAATCAAGTGAAACTAGTAATTAATACTTCTTCCTCTTTAAACAATGAACAACAAAGAACAAATAGTCTAAGGTACGTCCACTTTTTAATTTCATGTGGTCCGATCAAATCCATCATCTTAATTTATATTCCTTTCATTGCCTTAAATATGCATGGACCATTTTCCCTCACTATAACTTTTTCTTTCTTTGTTCCTCAATTATGTATTTTGGTTACGGTTCTCAAAGATTCGTGATATCAAATACGTTAAGTATTTGGCAAGTTACTTTAGTTGACAAACTTGAATAGGGATTATTTTGTTTACATAGTCGCCACTTGGAATTGATTTGTGGGTGTTTCAAGTCACCTTTTATTTGAATCCCTAGTCAAAGGAAGGTTTGACTATATTATTATCGATCCGCGAAAATAAAGTTCGGGTAAGAAATTCTTTTGACCGGGGAGAAGGTGTAAGGCATTCCCCGTGTCCCGTGGTTCTAGTACGGTCGCTTTATTGACTTAAACTTGGCTCGAATTATTTTTGAACAAACTGTGATTTATAAGATTTTTATGTTTTACCTATCCGCTTTTATTTCTTGATTATTAGATTTATTAAGAAAAATGACTTTTTGATAAATTACATTGTCATAACCACGCTACGCGAGCGAATGCATGATCGAAATGAAATTTATTAATTTTATCATAACAGCGCTACGCAAACGAATCCACAATTATGACAAAGATTATTAGTAAATTATTACTTTTGAAAAAAGTTACTACATTTAAAGGAATTAATTAAATATTAACAATCGCGCTACGCACGCGAATCCGCGATTTTACAAAAAGGATTAATTAAATTAAAACTTAATTAAAGCTAGTAGAAATGATATGAGATTATTGAATTAAAATATTAAATGTCAATATCACACTACGCAAGCGAGTCCATGAATGAAAAAAAGAAGAAGTTAAAACGCACCTACTAGTTGTCTAGCATTTAAATTAATTAAAGGTACTTAAGTTATTGGATTATTGTTACACATCATGAAAATTAACTAATTCCTAATAAGTTTATTCAACTAATCTAGTATTATTTTTTTGAAGATGGATATTATTTATTGAGAAAGTGGACCAATTTGCTTATTTAGTTGTGGCATTGGGCCAACATCTATACAAAAGAATGGGCAAAAAATATTTATAGACTTCTTAAAGGCATTGGGCCTGTTGGACAAAGGGCTCCAGAAATGGGCACAACCTGAAAGCCCGATGGCTTTAAACTGCTGATTTGCTAAGACAACCCACCTGGGCTAATTTGCGAGTCTGGCCTCTTTTGCTCTAAGCCATTAACCTTTATTTTTAGCTAGCAAACCCAACCATCTATTTATGATCTAGCCACTTTCTACCAAAAATCCAAGGTCTTAGCAAAGATGGCCACATGTAAAATCTAAATTTTATAACAATAACTAAAGGTTTTAAGGCATGGCTCTTTTGTTCTTTTCTTTAAAGAATAGCCTATCATAAATTATCCAGAATTGCACAAGGTGCGAAAAGGGTCCCTAAACACATTATAACCTAGTTGAAACATCTCATTTTATATGCATCAAAACTATAATAGATAGTAAAAACAAGTAACACATGAATAAAGAGTGTTTGAACAATTAAGGATTCATTTTCACATATGAACTCCAACAAGATATACTTAAACAGTCAAGAAATTTATCTAGCACTCATTAATCTAGATGGAAATGCTCCCAGCAATCGAGATGAGTTCAAATCTTCTTGTTAATGTGAAAATATCTTCAACATAAGATTAAAGAGTTACCTGGGTCGCGGAATAATAAATACAACAATGAAGAATGGAAGCTCAGCAACAAAAGCAGCAGAAAACAGCAGCGAAACAGCAGCAAAACAAGCAGCAAATTCGTGTTGGAACAGCCCGAAAACTTAGAAAAGAAATCCAGAACCAAACTCTAAAGAGGACTTATACTTTTCTAATTGTTTGCACTCTAAGATTGACTCACAAAAACTCACAATTTCAGCATACTTTCTTTATATTTAGTTGCTGATTTTTCTTTAAAGTTTTGTGCATTCAAACAGCTCTAAAGATGTGTTTAAAAGCTTGTCAAAATGTGTGATAGAGTGTCTATGTAAAGTGAGGAAAGGGCGGCCCTTAAGTAGGCAAAGAAAGCCACTTTTTGGACAGATTTTGGTTCACCAAAAGTCTGTCCAAAAGGACTAACTTTTGTGTGCTAAACATTGTTCAAAGGCTGTCCAAAAGGTGAAAGGACAGCCTGAAAATCTGCTATAGCAGAAACAAGGAGAAAAAATGTCATTTCAACCACCCTAACACTAAAAGTAAGCTACTAAAGTACCCTAATACATGATTGAACCAACTAATCTTCAACTTTTACCAAATAACAGTACCACCCTATGTTTTTAAACCAAAACACAAGAAACCATATAACTAGACTGAAGTTAGCAACCAAATAGACAAACATCAATTGTTAAGTAACAACTAGATTAAAAATACTTCAACATAATTCGAGAAGCAATTTGGAACCAAACGACCTAGTTAAAACATAAACTTAATTGAAACAATGGTTACAACCTAACGGAATTGGTTATGAACTAATTAGAACATTAAACTAACTAAAACTCATAGTAACTAAACCAAATAGGAATCACAATCAAACAAACAATAACTAAACCAAATAGGAATCACAATCAAACAAACAACAATTAACCGATATTAACTAAACTTTAAACGACAAGAGTCAATACGAGTTAGTGTTTTGTTGAAACTAAACTAGAACAACTATCCTAATTTAACAAAATCAAAAGCACGAATTACATAACATAAGCATGTAACACCAATTAAAACCTAATCCTAGTTACTAATCGAAACAGAAACTATATTAAGCGTTAAACTAAGACGACCACTAACGTAATTAAAATTAAAAGGAGAGCTACAATCAAATAGCATTGAAACAACAAATCACAAGCACAGAGGAAAGGTTTGGATTTTACCTAAGCGCTCGAGCTTCAAATCAGTAGTGTGACATAGATAGACGGCGAATCAACCTCCACGCCTCTTCTTCTCGATGAAAAATGCCAAAAACTAAAAACTCCAGCAAACCGGGTTAAGTTCGGCATTGTGTCAAAGAGAAAGAGAGATTAAGGGGTCGTGTAGAGGTTATGTGGTGTGGCAGTGGTGGCGGGTCGCCGGTGTAAGCGAAAGTGTGCGGTGGTGCAGATTTTGGGAAGGGTTTGAAGGAAATGGGGCTTGTATTTGTGGAGAGAAGGTTGGGAGGAAGAAATGGTGAAGTTTTGGGGTAGTTTGGACGACGGGCGGTGGCGGCGGCGGCGCGCGGCGGGGAAGAGGCGGCGGCGCGACTAGGGTGTAGGTTTGTCAATTTTTGGTGGAGATTTGGGGAACTTGGGTCATGGATTTGGAATGAGGGGAGTGAGAGGAAGAGATGGTGAGATTTTGGGGTGGATTGGAGGTGGTCTGCTGGCAGCGACGATTTCCGGCCAGCGGAGCCACCGTGGGGAGCGGCGGAGAAACAGAGAGAGTAGAGAGAGAGAGAGAGAGAGAGAGAGAGAGAGAGAGAGAGAGAGAGAGAGAGAGAGAGAGAGAGAGAGAGAGAGTGATAAGAAGAAGAAGAAGAAGAACTTGGGCTTCAGATTTTGGGCCAATTTTGGCTCAATTTCAATTAATTACACTAGCACCATCTTTTAACCCCCTTAACAAACTAATTTAAAAAATCTAATTCAAATGACCTACAAAAAACACATAATAAAATTATTAAAAATATAATGTAAAAGAAAAAAAATATAAAAAAAAATAAAAATTAGGCATTTACAGCTGCCCTCTTTGCTCGAGAACATAAAGAGTTTTCGTGCAAAGATATTGAATGCCATGACTAACTTTTGCTCACCTACGACTCTAAATGAAAGCATTTTTTGAAAAAGGTGACCGAACCTTGCTTCCGTGGTTGCCTACATATCCTTGGCTCTAAAGGAATCAGGTCAGTGTAGTTCTGGGAAAATTTGGTAGCTGGGACTACTGGACACTGGAGTTAAGACTACTGCTGTTGTTGTTGATGTTACTGCTATTGCTGTTACTCGCTTCTTACATCAAAAGAAAAAGAGAAGAGCACTATATATGTCTGCAAACTAAGAGTACAAAATGCCTATCTATTTGTCTTCTGGAGTCAAATCTTGATTCTTGACCTGCTCGCTTGTGTTGACCTTAGATTGGATCTTGATGCCTTTTTGAAGAAAAGATTATGGCTCATTCTCGATTGCTTGATTTCCTGCTCAGAACTTGAGAAGATGAATCTTGAGACGCCGAGTTGTTGGCACCTCATCGAAACTAAACTCCAACTGTCTTATGATCAACAAACTTCTTTCTTCTGATGAGAACTGAAATTGCAAGCTTTAATCTCTACAATATGTGCTTTACGGCAGGGTCCTGCAAAGCATCAAAGACGAACAAAACAAACAAAATTTTTCTGCCCCAGTTTGGCACTAGGAAAATTTTGTGAGTTATTAGAGAAAGCTATAAATTATCTAATTTGTTGAAATGAAGACAGAGGAAGTAGTACAAACTAGCTAATATGCAACCACGAGGGGTAGTACCTTATGTTACCAAAGAAATGGAATTAGAGGATGGTACCCTGTATTACTGAAAGGCAACGTAATACGGGATTCGCACCTTGTATTACTAGAAAGGAACGTAACCAGGGGTTGGCACCCTGTATCACTGAGAAGGAACGTAACCATACGTTGAAACCCTGTATCACTAGGAAGGAATGTAACCAGAGATCACCCTATATTACTGAGAAGGAATGTAATCAGGGGTTGGTACCTGTATCACTGGAAGAAAATGGAACCAGGGTTTGGCGCCCTGTATTATTGATGAAGTGTTGAATTCCTCTAGGCGAAACGGTTTTACCATGAGTTAAGCTACGTAAAACACCCTGAGCGAAGAGTACTTCTACCCGGAACTATGAGCTGGATCCCCCTAGGCGAAACGGTTCTACCTGAGTTAAGCTACGTAAAACACCCTGAGCGAAGAGTACTACCTGGAACTATGAGCTGGATCTCCCTAGGCGAAATGGTTCTAGCTGAGTTAAACTACATAAAACACCTTGAGCGAAGAGTACTTCTACCCGAAACTATGAGCTGGATCCCCCTAGGCGAAACGGTTCTACCTAAGTTAAGCTACGTAAAACACCTTGAGCGAAGAGTACTTCTACCCGGAAATATAAGCTGGATCCCCCTAGACGAAACGTTTCTACCTGATTTAAGCTACGTAAAACACCCTGAGCTAAGAGTACTTCTACCTGGAACTATGAGCTGGATCCCCCTAGTCGAAACGGTTCTAGCTGAGTTAAGCTACGTAAAACACCTTGAGCGAAGAGTACTTCTACACGGAACTATGAGCTGGATCCCCCAAGGCGAAGCGGTTCGACCCGAGTTAAGCTACGTAAAATATCCTGAGCGAAAAGTATTTCTACCCGGAACTATGTGCTGGATTCCCCTAGGTAAAGTGGTTCTACCTGAGTTAAGCTACGTAAAACACCCTGAGCGAAGAGTACTTCTACCCGGAACTATGAGTTGTATCCGCCTAGGAAAAACGGTTCTACCTGAGTTAAGCTACGTAAAACACCCTGAGCGAAGAGTATTTCTACCCGGAAATATAAGCTGGATCCCCCTAGGCGAAACGGTTCTACCTGAGTTAAGCTACGTAAAACATCCTGAGCGAAGAGTATTTCTACCCGGAATTATGAGCTGGATCACCCTAGGAGAAGCGGTTCTACCATGAGTTAAGCTACGTAAAACATCCTGAGTGAAGAGTATTTCTACCCCAAACTATGAGCTGGATCCCCCTAGGCGAAACGGTTCCACGATGAGTTAAGCTACATAAAACACCCTGAGCGAAGAGTACTTCTACCCGGAACTATGAGCTGGATCCCCCTAGGCAAACGGTTCTACCTGTGTTAAGCTACGAAAATGGGAGGTATGAACAGTAGTGATGCATGCTGAAAATAAAAGAAAATGGAGATTTTAAGGAGCTTACGTTTGGTGACATTCACCCTTTGTGAACCGCCATTCTGCACTGCTTCGTTCTTGCTTCAAACAAAGAAAAATTTATGAGTTTTTAAAGCGGTGGTTGGTTTGTGGCCTTGACGCCCTGAGTAGTTTGATTCGCGGCCACTACTATCGAAGAACCGATTCTGTCAGCATGGTACCGAGATGCTCGGCTGCTCTGTATCATTTTCTGGAGACCTTGGCTTTCCAATGTTGCCCCTAACTGTTTCATACCCGTATGTCCATGGTACCACTACCCTTGTCTCCAAGGCAAGGCAATTTTTCTTTAAAATCAAACTCAGTTGTCTTGCACGCAGTATAAGTTTGTGTCCGTAGTGCTTATAAACTTTTCTCATGAAGCAGGTCTTGCTCATGCGACCTTTTCAGTTTCTTTGAAACACTTTGTTCGCCTTATCAAATGAGATCTCAGACGGATTCATGCCTTCATCAATGCTATATATGCCCCAAATTGTGCTCGATATTACGGGAAAACTGTAGCCAGTTTTGCAGCCATTTCTTTGCTTCGCTTTTGATGCAAGATTAGAGCGAAAGGGACTCAAAGAAACATTATGGGCAAAAACAGAATAATAATTGAAAATGAAAAAGAACTGTGCTTAAACAAAAGGTGTCCCTTTCTGGGAAAGGAATAGGGAGACTTATCTGGAGCTATGTGCCGACTTCAATGAATCATGACATGCATTTTGTACTGGACGCCTGATTCATCTAAGCTGTCTAATTCTCAAAATCCGTCGCAAATGTTCATCTTGAAATTGTCTTGGTTGTGCTCATGCCGGAGAATGGAAGACCCTCATTCGGCTAGTAGCGCCCTTTGCAGGTTTTCGCTAACTAACCTCTCTCATTTCTTTACTAACCTTCGCCTTATGGTGCCCCTCTGGGTTTTCACCAATAAGACTCTCTCATTTCTCTGCTCACTGTCGCCTTATAGTGCCCATACGGGTTTTTACCGATAAGACTCTCTCATTTCTTTTTCTTTTTCTTCTCTTTTTTTGTTTTTTTGGTTTTTTTTTTACTAAGATACTGCATGTGGGAGGTTGCCCAACGCCCTTGGCATGGGGACTTCAAATATTCTCAAAGATCGATCAAAAGTTCCTAACAGGGAAAAGGCGAAAAGAACCTTGAACTGAATTATAACTTTTGGAACCGTTTTATAGGAAAAACCGCAAAATAAAACAAAATTCTGGCCCAATTTTGGAGTATTAGGAATATGAATTATTTGTTGTGATGGGACCGAACCCAGGGTAAGGCTGCCTACGCATCCTTTCGGAATCAGGTCGGACGTAGTTCAATAACTCAAAAGGTTTGTTGTTTGACTCTTTTTTTTCCTTTTTTTCTTTTTTTTTTCTTCTTCTTTTTCTTTTACAAGTACACAGGTTCCAGAAAGTGGAAAGCAAAGAAGACAAATACGGCTCAAGAGGGCTAACAAAAGGGTAACACCTGTTTGGAATAGCGAGCAATGATAGCCTTCGTCATCTCGATCTGAGAAAATCATGCATGAAAGTTCCATAGTGGGTATATATTAGACATAGTATCTTTTGACTGCATCTGCATTAATAGTCATGTCTGGTACCCGTCCTTCTTCATCTACCAAGTGCAAGGCCCCTTTTGGTAACACTTTCTTGATGATGTAGGTTCCTTGCCAGTTTGGGGTGAACTTTCCTTTAGCTTCTACTTGGTGTGGAAGAATACGTGTAAGAACGAGCTGGCCTACCTCGAAGTGCCTTGGACGCACTTTCTTGTTGTAAGCGCGTGCCATTCTTTGCTGGTAGAATTGGCCAAAACACACTGCCGCTAACCGTTTTTCATCAATCAGCATCAGCTATTCCAAACAGGTCTTTACCCATTCTGTATCTTCAATCTCCGATTCCACAATGATCCGAAGAGAGGGAATTTCGACTTCAGCCGGTATTACAGCTTCCGTTCCATACACCAGCAGATAAGGAGTTGAACCAACAGATGTGAAAGTAGTCGTGTGGTATCCCAAAAGAGCAAAAGGCAACTTTTCATGCCATTGTCTGGAACCTTGGATCATCTTCCTAAGAATCTTCTTGATGTTCTTATTCGCCGCTTCAACGGCTCCATTGGCTTTTGGCCGGTAAGGGGTAGAATGGCGAATCATAATTTTAAATTGCTCGCATACCTCCTTCATCAAATGACAATTCAGATTGGCTGCATTGTCAATGATAATGGTCTTTGGGAAACCAAAGCGACGGATGATGTTGGAATGAACAAAATCTACCACTTCTTTCTTGGTGACTGCTTTGAAAGTGACGGCCTCCACCCACTTAGTGAAGTAATCAATTGCAACCAAAATGAATCTATGCCCATTTGAAGCCTTTGGCTCGATTGGCCCAATAACATCCATTCCCCAAGCAACGAAAGGCCAAGGAGAGGACATGGGATGCAACTCCGAAGGAGGCTAGTGAATCAAGTCACCATGAATCTGGCATTGGTGACACTTGCGAACAAAACTAAAACAATCTCGCTCCATAGTGAGCCAATAATACCCTGCCCGCAGAATCTTCTTCGCCAAAACATATCCACTCATGTGAGGTCCGCATACCCCCGAATGCACTTCACACATGATCCTCTCAGCTTCTGTGGCGTCTATGCATCTCAACAAGTTTAAATCTGGGGTCCTTTTGTACAAAATTTCCCCATTCAGGAAGAAACCACCGGCGAGCCTCCTTATAGTTCTTTTTTGATCTCCTTTGGCATGCTCTGGGTATTCTCTTGTTTTCAGGAATCGTTTTATGTCACGATACCATGGTTCACCATCTAGTTCTATCTTAATTGTATTGCAGTAACTGTGTTGATTACAAACTTGGATTTCCAGTGGATCAATATGAGTGTTGCATGGATAAGGGAGCATCGAGTCTAAAGTAGCCAAGGCATCTGCTAGCTCGTTGTGAAACTTGGGAATGTACCTGAACTCGATGGATTTAAATCTTTTGCTCAGGTCTTGTACACATTGTCTGTATGGAATAAGCTTGATGTCTCGAGTCTCTCATTCGCCTTGGGCTTGCCGGATAAGCAAGTAGGAATCTCCCATAACCAATAGTTCATGCACATCTAGATCGAGGGCCATTTTCAGACCCATGATACAAGCTTCATATTCTATCGTATTATTGGTACAGAAGAATCGAAGTCGGGCCATTACAGGGTAATGATGTCCAATAGGTGAGATGAGGATTGCCCCGATCCCAACTCTTTTGATATTGACAGCCCCATCAAAATACATTTTCCATACGGGGTTGTCATCTGGAATTACTTCCTCTATTGAGTTGACCTCTTCGTCTTGGAAGCATGTGGTAAGTGGCATGTACTCATTATTAACTAGATTTTCTGCCAAATGATCTGCCAAGGCCTGTGCTTTCATCGCGGTGCAAGTGACATAGACGATGTCGAACTCTATGAGCAGGATTTGCCATTTTGCGAGCCTGCCGGTGGGCATTGGCTTTTGTAAGATGTACTTTAGAGGATCCATTCTAGATATGAGGTAAGTACTGTAGGCCAAAAGATAATGTCTCAGCTTCTGAGCGACCCAAGTCAAGGCACAACATGTCCTTTCTAAGAGGGTGTACTTAACCTCATAATTGGTGAACTTCTTGCTCAAGTAATAGATTGCCTGTTCCTTTTTGCCTGTTGCATCATGTTGCCCCAGAACGCATCCAAAGGAATTATCCATCACCGATAGATATATAAACAAAGGCCTACCAGGTTCAAGTGGGACCAGTACATGGGGTTTTGACAAATAATTTTTGATTCTATCAAAAGCTTTTTGGCAATTGTCCGACCACTTGATAGCAGCATCCTTTTTCAGCAACTTAAAGATAGGATCACACGTGGTTGTGAGCTGAGCAATGAACCTACTGATGTATTTCAGCCTCCAGAGAAAACTCATGACTTCCTTTTTGTTCTTCGGGGGTGACAGATCTCGAATGGACTTTATCTTAGATGGATCCAATTCGATGCATCTCCGGCTGACTATAAAATCGAGGAGTTTCCCAGATGGAACCCCAAATACACCTGGATTAAGCGTAAGCTTAAGCCGTTTGAAGACCTTTTTCAAATCGCGCACGTGATCAGCCCGTGTCTATGATTTTATGATGACATCATCGACATATACTTCAATCTCTTTGTGCATCATGTCGTGGAAAATGGTTGTCATGGCCCTCATGTAAGTTGCCCCTGCATTCTTCAAACCGAATGGCATGACCCTATAATAGTAAGTACCCCATGGAGTGGTGAAAGCGGTCTTTTCTACGTCATCCTCATCCATTAGAATCTGGTGGTACCCAGCATAGCAATCCACGAACGACTGTATCTCATGCTTTGCGCAATTATCTACAAGAATATGGATGTTTGGCAAAGGAAAATTATCCTTTGGACTTTCTTTGTTCAGGTCTCTATAGTCAACACAGACTCTAGTTTTTCCATCCTTCTTTGGCACAGGCATAACATTTGCCACCCAGGTGGTGTATCGGACAGCTCTGACCACATTGGCGCTTAGTTGCTTCATTATTTCCTCTTTGATTTTGTCACTCATGTCCGTTTTAAATTTTCGTTGCTTTTGTTGGACTGGTGGAAAATCAGGATACGTGGGAAGCTTATGAACCACTAGATCAGCACTTAAACCCAACATATCATCATAAGACCAAGCAAACACATCTTTGTATTCAAATAAAAGTTGAATCAAGGCATCTCTGGGTTTTTGTTCAGTGTGAATGCTTATCTTTGTTTCTCCAACTTCTTCATGACTTCCGATATTAATGGGCTCAATTTCACTGAGGTTGGGCTTAGGCTTGTTTTTAAATTATTCCAACTCTCTTTTTTTATTTCCTCAACAGCCCTATCTTCATCATATTCGACCTCTTGATGCGTTATTTCGAAATTATGCGTGAATTCCGCATGACTGTCATGTTATTAAAGCTGTGATTAACAAAACTGAAATGGAAACAAAATGACAGGAATTAGGAAAAGGAAAAGACAAAAAACTTAATACGAAACTGGACTACATTTCATTGAATTTGAAAGGATATAAGAGTTAACATCAAAACAAAACAATCATACTGAGATGTTTGGATTACAACCCTGAAAGTAACCAAAAAAACAAAAAAGAAGCTGCAAAAGCAAACTACCAAGACTCCTTCTTTGTGGGGAGAGGAGTTGCTTCCCAGTTGTTGAGCATGGTGTCTGGGCCAATTAGTTGCCTATCGGCACGACTAGTGCCTTCACCAGCCTGGATCATATTCACTTCAGAAAATATCTGGCTGAGTCCATGGCAAATTTCATCAATGTTTTCCTCTACCGAGGAATTTTGACCCTCTTGGAGTCGTGGCTTGACAAAAGTGTAGAAAATGTGAGGGATAGGTTGTTGCAAGACCCATCCATGCTTTTTTCGGTGCTTGGCTTTGTTTTCGTCTGCTTGTATTGGCCTGAAGCCTAAGCCAAAAGTACCCTCGTTACTGAATGGAGAAATAGTCTCCGAAATTCCTTGCAATGATGCCCCCAAGCCTTTTCCTGGATCATAACCTTGTCTCAACATAAGTGCAGCCACCATTACAGATGTGGCGGAAAGACGAGGATGCAGAATGGGCTTTCCTTCCTCAACATGGTCCACAACAACCACTTCAAAAGCCTGATAGACAATGGATTCACACCCTTCCTTGGCCTCAATACATGGGATCAATGGGTCTTTATAAATGGAAGATTCATCTTCCCCGTGAACAATAATTTCTTGCCTGTCATGTTCGAATTTGAGCATCTGATGCAAGGTGGATGGCACACCTCGGGCCGTATGGATCCATGGCCTTCCTAGAAGAAAATTATAAGAAGTGACCATGTCCACTACTTGGAAGACAATGTCAAAGTCAACCGACCCAATCGTCATGGTGAGGTTGATCTCCCCAATGGTATCTCTCGCTGAGCCATCAAAAGTCCGGATGCAGACATTGCTGGGTCGAATTCTGTCAATATGATCTTCATGCCTTGCAAGGTAGATAGAGGGCATACATCTATACTTGAGCCTCTATCAACCATGACTCGCTTTACATAATGCCCCTCACATTTAACCATCAAGTGCAAAGCCCTATTGTGCCTGACTCCCTCCTCGGGAAGTTCATCATCAGTAAAGGAGATTCTGTTCACCTTGAAAAATCTTAGAGCTGTCAAAACGGGCTAGCCCAGCCCAACCCAGCCCAAACGTCGTGGGATTTTAAATTTGGTGGGCTAGGACGGGCCGGCCCTCCATCTATATGGGCCTTAAATTGGCCAGCCCAGCCCTAAGAGAGTCGCGGGCTAGGGCGGGCCGGCCCTTCAACTTTTTTGGAAAAAATATTTCTCCCAAATCTTTAGATATTTTTCGTGATATAATCTCTTGATCATATGAACAATTCTGTTTATTTACAGTGTACAAGAATCTTGATATTTGATAAGGAATCTCGTAATTGAAATGCAAATTCTCTATATTTCTAGCTCTTCTTTTTTTAACGTTACATGAATATATTTTAGTACTTTTCTTTCACTTTTCTTAGGTTCAGGAATTGCTTCAATAAGTTTATATGTTAAGGTTTTTTAATTTAGGTTTAACATTATTTGTCGATTTCATCATTATAGTCCATGAAATTTTTAAAATTCAAGATATTTGCTAGTATTGTCAATTTTTTTTGGGTATTAAAACTTGACCTTTTTCTATACTGAAGAGCAATTTAATAATTAATAATATATTAAAGTAATCAAACTGATCATTGGCCACTTAAAATAATATTTTCTTTTGAAAAAAATATTATTGGCCACTTAAAACTTTTCTAGTTCGTTGTTAATTAAGCAAAAGAAAAATTAATCTTGTCACGCTACATGCATATCAAAAATATAAATTCTAGTTGATATGGAAGGGTAAATGAGCAATCTAAGGTTGGAAAATGAGGATTATAGTCAGTATTTTCTTTTAGATTTTATTTTTTTTAAAATATTTAAATTTGAATATAATTAATTTTTGGCCCACAGGCCGGCCCAGTCCCAGCCTCGGTCAAGCCTCAAGGGCCAGCGGGCTGACTTGGGCTGGGCTTATAAGACTCAGTTTTAAATGGGCTAAAAAAATCCCAACCCAGCCCTACCCAAGTAGCGGGCTGGGTTGGGCTGGCCTCACGGGCCAAGCCCATTTTGACGGCTCTAAAATATCTATTAGCCATCTTCTGTAACTGATTCACTATGGTCTTCTCTGAGACATATGCCTCGTTCAGGATCTTGATTAATACACGAGCATACTCTTTGGAATGTATGAGCAGAGATAGTAGAGAGATTTGGGCAGGAGTCTTTCTCGGCTGGTCGATGATTGAGTAATCCTGAACTTTCATCTTTTTCAAAAACTCTTCCGCCTCTGCTTCAGTGACTGGTTTCTTTATTGGCAATTGGCCTTCTCTGATTTGCTTGGCCTTCCTCAACTCTTCTAGAGAGTAACATCTCCCTGATCGAGTCAAACCTCCAGTTTCCCCCACTTCCTCTATGATTTCCTTGCCTTTGTAGGTCATCACAGTTTTGTTGTAGTTCCAAGGAGTGGTTTTCGTGTTTGTCACAGGGGGTTGCACGGCAGGTTTGATTATGATCGGCTCTGTTATACCTTTCGTACCTCCCTGATTCTGCCTTGTGACGAGGTGGCCTCCAAGTACATACAACCTTGGGCTTGGATCATTGGAGCGAACTTCCAACCTCGAGACCTTGGGAACAAATAAAGTTACCTTTTTTGAGCTCGGGGCACCTTTCACAATCAACGGCACATCTCGGCTTGGACTTACTTCTTGACCTGTTCCTTCCTGAATTGCACCCACTGTCATTTTTGCTCGACCGAGCGGCTTGTATTCTTGATCTCGGCCGATCATTCCCACAAAATGAACATCATTGTGTGCTGGCAACAGGTTGTTTGTCACATTAGGAGGGTCCTCGTCATTCGTCACTACAATCAGTTTTTCAGAAATGAGTCTCTCTATGGCTCTTTTCAGAGTCCAACAGTCATCTCAGTACTATGGCCGAGGCACCTGAATGATTTATTTCACATCTACCCATTTGCCTGAAATCCATTGTGAATCAGGATGCATATGGTGGGGAGCCATGGTCCAAATCAACGCCATCTTGCTTCAGTCTTCTGGAATAGACTAGAAGTATGATTCAGCCAATTGGAGTGAATTTTTCCTCCGGCCTCTGCTCTCGACCATAATCCTGCCTGGATGAGCATTGTAGGGTGCAGAAAATTTTTGCTGCTGAGGCGGGGGAATCTTGGAGCTGGTGGCCCATGAGCCTGCTGATTGGCGAAAGGCCGAGCTTAGATTGAGCATTAATCTGTATACTGTGGTCGGCCCATAGAGTATTG
The DNA here is from genome assembly GCF_001879085.1 of Nicotiana attenuata. Taxonomy (NCBI): domain Eukaryota; kingdom Viridiplantae; phylum Streptophyta; class Magnoliopsida; order Solanales; family Solanaceae; genus Nicotiana; species Nicotiana attenuata. Next base: position 55,842 of record NW_017673973.1, read on the forward strand.
AGGGAATTGGCGGGGGATAATAATGTTGAGGGGTAGGGTAGAGTTGCCCCTGCTGAACTTGCACATAAGGGTGTGATGTCCCTCTTTGAACTTCTCTGGATCCCGAAGTCATCATGGACCCTTCATCTCTTTTCTTTCTATTTGCCAGACTTCCCGAGCCATTTTGGGTCGCCTGAGTGGTGGCTTTGAGAGCATCTTGACTTACAATTCTGCCAGTCTTGAGGCCATTTTTGACCATTTCCCCTATCTTGATTGCTTCTGCAAAAGGTCTGCCCATTGCGGACATCATGTTTTGGAAATAATCAGGCTCTTGAGCCTCTAGAAAAACAGTGATCAACTCATGGTTATCCATTGGTGGCTTAACTCTAGCCGCTTGCTCCCTCCACTTGATGGCATACTCCCTAAAGCTTTCGGTCGGCTTTTTCTCATATTGGAAAAGGAATTACGATCCGGCGCAATATCAATATTGTACTGAAATTGTTTGACGAAGGCCTGGGCCATGTCTTCCCAAACATGCCAGTGAGAGATATCTTGGTCAATGAACCATTCGGAAGCTAACCCCACAAGGCTTTCCCCAAAATAAGCCATCAGCAACTCTTCTTTTCCTCCTGCATCCCTCAGCTAGTTGCAGTACCTTTTCAAGTGGGCGATAGGGTCACCGTGTCCATCATATTTCTCAAATTTTGGGGTCTGGAACCCTCGTGGCAAATGGATGTGAGGGAACATGCATAGATCACTGAATGAAACACTTTTGTGACCACCTAGTCCCTGTATGTTCTTTATATTCTGTTCAAGACTTTTCATTTTCCTGTCCATTTCATCTGGCTCAACGTCGTGGCAGGCTTTTTATTTTCCACTGGTGACTCGTACTGAGGAGTCTGATTGTATGGGGCCGAGACCCTGAAAGCCATATTTGGAGAATAGTATTGGCCATCATAAGCATGAGATGGTGGCTCATTGTTTGGCCTCGTCACAGGAGGTGGTGGCGCGATTGTATATACCGGTGCGCCAGACACGACGAGAGGGGTGTTTCAGACTGGTGCGACTAGAGGTCGCATATTAGAGGTACCAAGGGCAGCATGGAGTCTGTAGTTTGGCACATACCCTGGTGGTAGGATGTGATCGCTCGCTGCATGGAGCGGTGGTTGAGTAGCCTGGGGTACGGTGGAAGTTCCCTCCGAGGGACCCTGGGGTGGAGGTTGACTGGAAACCCAAGCTTGATATACATCTGACAGTTGCTGTCTCAATTTTCTTATTTCCTCCGACTCTTGCTCAACTGGCTGACCTTGGGGATTGTCACTGACCAGCTCGATTTCATCACTGTTATCCATTACCACCATTCCATTAGATCTTGTGAAGTAATGATGTGTTGCCAGTTTCACCACAAATCAACCACCTTAAGCTTACTATATAAGAAGCAACAAACGTGTTAGGGTTAAGCATTTTACAAATAGGAAATACACATAAATATGCTATGTTCCTAAAATTATCACCATCTCAACATGCTTTTGGAAGTCTTCATGTTTCATTCCGGCTTATCAGGTTGTTGCTTATTGACGCTCTTATTTCCTTCTCTCTCTTTTTTTTCGTTTTTCCTTTCACTCGCCTTATTTTGATCCCTCATTTTAGAGTTATTGAAAAATATTTGATCGAACCTTTTGGGGGTTGCCTGCGTATCATGTCACCGTATGAATCAGATCATTACGTAGTTCAGGGACATGACCATTTGTTTTTTTTAATTTTATATACATATATATACAATAAAAAACATCTTTTGGGTTCATTTTCGAATCCTTCTAAAACATAATCTTTTTCTTTGATTTTCAAATTTTTTTTATACAAGACTCAAAAACAAGAATTACATAAAGATAAACATTTAAAACAATACCAGACTTGACTCAAATAGAATTTTTAAGATAAAAGGCAAAACAACAAGACTCAAAACACCAAAAGACTCTTACAGACTCAAAGACAACAAAAGAATAATCAAAAGGACTGCTAACTAAAAAAAGACTTTGATCTCTGCAGTAGAATCCACCAGCATCACTGTAATCAAGGCGCTTGTTCCTGCGGCTGACCCCCAACATTGCGGTATATCCTCTCCAAGTCTGCAGATATATGACGGGCGACGTTCAATGATACTTCTGCAAACCGCTCAAGCATCATTCCCTGGCAACTCCTGCATGCTCGTGAGGTATATGTGGCTACCTCGAGGATCTATCCCTTAACGTATTCCTGAGCCAAATGCAACTCTTGATTTTGCTAACCACGGGTCTCAGCTAGATCCAGTGCATCACGCTCGCTCTCCAAGGCCATATCTTTTTGGCGCCGAATTTCTAATGACTCCCCCTCCAACCGATTGATCATACTTTGGTAGCGATGTCTTTCTATTTCAAACTCCGCGATCTGGCGCTCCTTGCTTGACTCAACTCCCCCTATCTGATCCCTCAGACCTTGGATTAATGGAGTAAAACCTCTGCGCTCATGATCACGGACCACCTTGAACTGGGCTTCTCTTTCTTCCTGCTGTTGAGCGGTAGTGATCACTTTTTTCTGCCTAATTTGAGCTTTGAGTGCTCGCCTCTCTTGTGCCCACTTAGCCTTTTCTCGCTCGAAATTTGCCTGTTGTACGTCCATGACTGTCTCCAAAATGCCTTTATCTTCTTGTAAAGTGTCTATACGGGACTGGAACTCTAGTGCCACTTCTCTTCCGGTTTCTCTAACTCTGGCCTCGATCTCCTCCTCCCAATCAACTGCATCTTGTATGGATCTTTCTGGCCTTTCTCCGGGATAGCCTGGTTGTGAAACCACTCAAGGTATGCGAGGCTTACCTTCCCACGTTCACGGCCAGCTACCATCTCGTCCAAATTAGAAAATCGACCACCAAACCAAACCTTTTGTGCATATGACTCCCTTGGAGGTTCCTCTCCCTTGAATTCCCACATGAACGGACGCATGTCCTCAATCGGGGGCCTCTTTTGCTCTCTCCCTAGCTGGCGCATGACACGTAGGGGGCGTAGGGTTGGAAACCACTTAAACCCGTGAGTATGAAGAACGGGCGATACGTCGACATATGCATGACCCTAGCAGAAGGGAACCAATAATAGTTCCAAGTGATTCTATCAGCACTCAATGAACCAAGTAATGTCCGCCAGGCCCTCAACCCCTCTGGAAGATTACAACTCGCGGCCCTGTCTGGGTGACATCCAATGTAATTCAGCCAATTATCATTGAAATTTACTACTATTGGATGATGATAAAGGTGCTCTATGAACCACATCTGCAGCAGAATGTTGCATCCCTCGAAGTAATCTTCACCTTCTTGGCAACAGGTCAAAGCTCGAAAAATATCTCCCAAAATCATGGGAAGAATTGTATGATCCTCGCTACTTTGCAAATACGAGACTATCGCAACCAAACTCGAATTCTGATGCGCCCACCACGCTCTGGAAAGACCATGATCCCTAGAAATGATATCATGAGCGCGAAGATTCTCAACTCCCTTCAGGCATCATAACTCAATTGGTTGATGAATTATGTGCCCGAGAAGTTCTCAAACCCTTTATCGTCCCCAAATCTGTCATAAAGATATTCCAACGGAACCCAACCTTCATTTAAGCAAACCATTGGAATTCGGCGGAGGCATAACTTCTTCAAAAAGTTGTTCACACCAACTTTTCTCGGAGCAGCAGGCTTTTTCCCACGAAGGTCTCTCCCCAATCCGGTGAACCCACCTAATTTTCCAATGTAGGCGTCATTTCACAATCTTTGAACCTGAAGACATTGTTAACGGGGTCCCAAAAACCCACTAAAGCCTCGATTAAATCTCTGTTAGGCTTAATTCCCATGATGTTTGTGAGGAACTTGACGTGCTTAAATACTTGATTCCGTTCCCATGTAGCAAAACTAGCCCACCAATTGCAGAGACTACTTGGGGTCTTATCTCTTATTGAAGAACATAAGAGGTGTCTCGTCCCTATTTAACCAGAAAATAGGAATTTCGGTCAAAGTGTATTTTTAGAAGAACTTGGGTTACTGATAATCAACTAAAGAAATAATTGTATAACGAGAAAGGAAAATTAAACTGAGAAGTAGCCGAGTAAGCAATGTAAATGAGTATATTCCAATAATAATTTGTGCCCATACAAATGTTATTTCTCTCTCTTTTATAGCTATTTCCAAGTACGACATTTCTTTCCTCTCATAATAGAGCCATTATGAGCATTTAATGACAATAATAAAACGTTATAATTAGCAATCGTAACTGTTTCGTGAAGATTCCCTAACATTTCCTATCATTTACGCTCATTAATTGAAGATATTATGAATATGTACTTTTTGCTGTCTTAATTCATTCCTCCGGTATCTCTTCAAATTATCAAGAGGCCCGAGTGACTGTTCTTTCTTGTCTTCATGACACTTCGCTCGTACCTGTTAAGACTCGCGTCTCTTTAAGTACTCTTTGCTAGCTATCACTCTTGTAATAATCCATGTGTCTTGACATGTCAGCCACATAATTGATTCCAAGTGTAATATCAATTTTTCCCCAATACAGATAGTACCCCGACTTGCCATTTATTCAGTAATTGAATATTTGGGAAGTGGATCTCATTAAAGCGGGAATTTTTGCTGCCGATTCCCACATACCATTATACCTTTTTCTGAACTAACGCTTATTATGTCACTTCCATTTAATGCGTGTGACACGTGGCACCCTATGATTGGTTATGTAACTCCTCAGCGCCTTTTAGGGCTTTTTTACGGATGCATCAATCACTAAGTGACGGTTTTCATAATGACGTTTCCATCATTACCTTTTTGTTTGACGGTTGCTTCCAAGTATAAATATATCCTTTGTCTTTTCTTTTACAAAAAAGTTTCCATAGTTTGCCATTCAATCTTTTCTTCATCTTCGTATAGCTATGTCTTCTTCAAACCCTGACCCTCAGAAGGTTCTTATTGTTGATGAACTTCCCCTCGCTCCTACCAGAAGCAGGAGAGGCGGTAGGATGCGTAGTTTAGGATCAGTTTCAGTTCGAGGTTCTCCTTCTCAACCTAGTCCTACTCCTCTATCATCTTCTAGAACTAGGCCTTCTCTTTCTCATAGGTCTTCTGCTAGAGGTAGCGATTCCGGTGAGCCAATTCGTGAGCCTACAGTAGATGAGATTATCCATGCTGGGCTTTTTTTGTATACTGACAAAGAGTTAATTAGAAACCAGGTCTCCTCTATGTCCTATCATGATCATGCCGATGTTTACCCTTCACAGATTACTGAAGGTTTGATCTCTGTTGTTCATAAAGATTGTCATTGGAAGTTTGATTTCCCAATTCTGATCCCTAATGCAAATCAAAGGATCACTTCTGTCAAAGCTGGCTTTTCTTTTGTGTATACGTACCCCTTTACATTAGACTTTAGACCCCCTATTGATCCAGTCATTATTGAATTCTGCCGCTTCTTCAATGTGTGTTTAGGACAAATTGGCCCTATTGTTTGGAGGGATGTTGCATGTTTAAGGTATTTGGCTCAATTGCCATTCACCTTTTTTCATCTAATTCATCTCTACTCTCCTAAATTATTCCGTCATGGGATTTTTACTCTGGTGGCGAGGAGTAAGAGAGTTTTAGTCAGCCCTGAGGATGATAAAGATCGTGGCTGGTACGCCCGATTTATTGCTGCTCCTACGAAAGGGTTAGTAGGTGAAGAAAATATGCCCTTTCCTGAGAAGTGGAACTTTGCACGTAAGTTTTCTTTACAACTTTCATTTTTTTAAGAGTTTGTACTTCCCGCGACTGTTTTACTTTTCTTTTTCAGCAACCATGGGAACTGTTGAAGAGATTCACAATATCCGTGGTTGGGTAGAAAAATTGTTAACAATCGCTCCGACAGAACTAAGGTCTTGGAAGTACCTTTCGAACAGGTTTGGTTGGAAGGTTAAGACTCACGGTAAAAATTTTATCTTCTCCTTTTTCCTTCATTCATTCTCTCTTTTGAATTTATTAACCCTTCTTTTTATCAGGGTTTCCTATTCGAGGTGTGAGTGCTGAGTCAATCGCAACTTCTAGACTTTCTTTGGCAAGAGCTCAAGAGATAATCTTGAGTTCCTCAACGAAACGAAAAGCTGATAGATTACAGGATTCTGAAGATGAAAAGGAGCGAGATGGAAGCTCTTTAGTGCGTAAGCCGCGGGCTAGGAGACGCGTCATTTCGGATGACGAAGCTACTCCTCCTCGTTCTGTTTCTGTGACCAAGCCTGCTGAAGCTACTTTATTGAGTTCGGATGAAGAGATGCCTGTGGAACCTCGAGACTCTGCTGATCACCTCTTTTCACGTGGGTTTGACAATGAAAGTTTTGACTTGGTTGCTGAGGAAACGCCTCTTGCCTCTTTCCTGTGTCAGTTCCAATGGAATCCCTTGTGCCCGTTCCTACTGTTGTTGTTTCTGCTCCGCCCGAAGTTATTATAACTTCTTCGACCGTTTCTGCTGCCAATACTTCTCGTAATGAAATTGGTTCTTCAAGTGGTAGCAGGGCAATGAAGCAAATTACCATTGAGATTCCTGCTGATGGTAATGTTCTGAAGAAGTCAGGCCAGACTGACGTATGGCTAAAACCCTTGATAGGTCCGGTGGAAAAGTCAAAACTAGAAAGTCATAGTTCTTTAACTTGGATGAACGACATTGTGCAATCATCATTGAAGGTACAGACTTCTCTTTTTACCTTATGTAATTTTTCTTTTACTAGGTTTTCACCCTTTTCTCTTTACGTAGATCAATCTCATCGGTACGGAGATGATGAAAAGGGTTTCCCATACGGAGCAGTTGATGCATGATTATCAGACTGAGGCCGATAATTGGATAGAGCAATATGAAAGTCTCCAGCTTGAGATGGAAGTTTTAGAGGAGAACAAGTGTGCCTTGGAGCAGCAGATAAAAGTCATGGCAGCGGAGCTTGCAGTTGAGAAAGCCTCTTCCAATCAGGCGGGCAAGGACAAGCACATTCTTGAGTCATCTTTTGCTGAATAACTCTCTAAGGCTACAGAAGAGATCAGAGGTCTGAAAGCCTTGTTGGATGAGAAAGAAGTTTATGCGGGTGAGGTTGTTCAAACGCTCACCCAAGCCCAAGAAGATCTCCGAGTGTCTACCGATAAAGTTAAGTTTTTGGAGATTTCACTTGCCCCTTTACAGGCTTCTTATGATGTTACTTTAGCCGAGAAGGAAGAGCTTAAGAACTAAATTGATCATTGGGAGAGAGACTATGAAGCTCTTGAAGACAAAGCTGCTGTTGAGGTAAGTTGGGCCATTTTGAACACGCGCCATGACACTCTTATGGAAGTAAGCCAGGAACGTTTTAACTTGGATGATGAGATAGCAAAGATTAAATAAACAATCGAGAAGACTCAGCAAAGCCAAAGTTTTCCTTCGCCCATGGCTGATACCCCCGAAGGTGTTGAAGCTAATCCTGATGTAGTGGTTGTTCAAGCCCCTTCTGATCAACTTGAACCTTCGGCTGCGGATGATTCCATCTTGAATACTGGTTCAGAACTTGCTCCATAGTGAAAGTTTGCTTATGAAGTTAACTAGTTTTTTTTGTTGGTGAACACTTGGTTGTTTTACCCCTGGTCCCATTTAGGGGTAATGTTTTTTGGTAACATCATACCTCTAGTCCTTTTCGGGGGTTTTTATAATGATAATTAAGTTAAGACTAAGTTCATACTTAGTTTTAACTAAGATATCAAAAAGTTTGTGCTCAACTTTTATGATGCCTTTGACTTGAGTTATCGTTCTACTCTTTTTCTGGTTTGCCCTTACCTTTTCTTTTAAGTTGAGGGCTTTGTTTTCCACCTCAATTTTAATATGTGGGTTTTTGTTTTAGCCTTTTAACTTTCGCACTTAAAAATACTTTATTAATTTCGTTGCTTTTTACATCAAGCACGAATTATAAAAGAGGGCCCTTTTATATACGACACTTAATGAAGAAGACGTCTCAACTTCATAATGGTATAAACATACGAAAGAACAAATAGGAACACACATGTTTCTTGGAATAACTTTGATAAAAGTTTTATTCGAACTTGTCAAACTAAATAATACTTTACATGTATTTAAGTGTCATCTATAACTCTTCCGTAACTGTTTTCTTTGCAACAGATTTGTAAAAAAAAATCAAGGGTTTCTTTATGGACCTTGACTAAATACTGCCTTTAACCTAAATATTCGTAAAACTTCAAGGTTTACACCCACGAATGTATTCTTCATAGGTTTTTGAATCAGGATTGTGTTTTTGGCTCGTGACTTTGTTCTGAACTTGATATTTGTTGAGTATAATTTAGGCTTGACTTGAAATTTAATTGTTCCAGTCTTCTTTGCCTTCCCTATACATATATTATAGGTATGTTATATAGTCCCCCAAGTATTTAAGCTTTGAAGTATGAAATCTCGAGCACTTGATTATTCCTTCCACGCGGTCCTTTTCTTGAAAAGGAAAAACATACGGGACTCGGAGGTATAATTTAGATGAAGACTGATTAACCCATTACATTTCCATCAGAATAGTTGTAACCCTAGACAGGGAATTATGTTTCTTCCACGTGTCTTTCAGGTCTAATTTCATCATTTGGTGTGGGCTAGCTTTTTGCCTATCATCTAAAATCGTTAGTGTAACTTTAATAATTCAAAAATAATAATTGTAAGTGGGGATACCTGACCGTTGGTATTTCCTTCCCTTAGAAATAGTACTTCTTCAGATGAACAACATTCCAACTCGAGGGTAGAATCATGGCATCCATGGTTTCAAGCTCATATGCACCTTTTCCTGCGATACCACGAATCTTGTAAGGTCCTTCCCAATTTGGACTCAACTTTCCTGCATTGGCTGCTCTTGTGGATTGGAAAACTTTCTTGAGTACGTAGTCCCCAATCTTGAAGTATCTAAGATAAGCTTTCCGATTGTAATATTGCTCCATAACTTATTTTTGTGCCGCCATTCTTATTAAGGCAGTTTCTCTCCTTTCTTCAAGCAAATCCAGATTTACCCGCATCTCTTCTTCATTTAACTTTTCAGTAGCTTGAGTATATCTCGTGCTTGGCTCCCCTATTTCAACTGGAATTAAGGCTTCAGCACCGTACACAAGTGAGAATGGTGTCTCTCCCGCACTTGTTTTGTTGTTGTTCGGTAAGCCCACAAGACTCCAGGTAGCACCTCTGGCCACTTGCCTTTTGATTCTTCTAGTCTTTTCTTCAAGTTGTTGATAATAACTTTAATTGTTGATTCAGCTTGTCCATTGGCCACTGGATGATAAGGTGTCGAGGTAATCCTTTTAATTTGCCAACTTTGGAAAAATTCTGTGATTTGTGCTCCTATGAATTGCGGGCCATTATCACATACGATCTCTTTTGGAACCCCAAACCGGCATATGATGTTACGCCAAATGAAGTCTCTGACCTCTTTTTCTCGTACTTGTTTGAAGGCCCCTGCTTCTACCCACTTAGTAAAATAGTGAGTGAGTACTAATAGAAATCGTACCTTGCCTTTGGCTTGTGGTAGTAGACCTACGATATCCATCCCCCACTTCATAAAAGTCCATGGTGCAACAACCAAATGTAATAATTCAGCTGGTCGATGCATGTTGTTACCATATCTTTGGCACTTGTCACATTTGGCCATAAAATTTTCCGCCTCTTCTTCCATTTTTGGCCAGTAATAGCCTGCTCTGATTATAGTTTTTACCAAAGATCTTCCTCCAGTATGATTTCCACAATGTCGCTCATGTATTTCTTTCTTCACGTATTCTGTTTGAGAAGGTCCGAGACATCTTGCTAGAGGGCCACCAAACATTTTGCGATATAAATTGTCCCGATCTAAACAATAACGAGCAGTCTTTTGACGAAGTGCCTGAGCCTTTTTCTTATCTTCAGGTAGTATTCCGTACTGCAAAAAATTAACAATCTCGTTTCTCCAATCCCAAGTTAGATTATTGTAATTTACCTCGTTTTTATCTTGTTCAAGCACTGAATGAAACAAATGTATTACAGAAGCGTTTCTTCATTTGTTACTTCTGCAGCGGATGCAAGATTAGCCAAAGCGTCTGCCTCGACATTCTCTTCTCTTGGTATCTGCATAACTTTCCAAGTTTAGAATTATCTAACTAAGTCCCGTGCCTTTTCCAGGTATTACTGTTGTTGATACCCAATTTTTCCCTATAATATTTTCAAAAGTGCATATATACCGTCAAGACTATGCATTAGCATCAATGGACATTTTTTTTCATAATTTCTATTTTTTAAATTAACTTATTCTAGTGTTTTATTTATATAAATAATTACAAATTGCATCACAAATGACTTTATAGCATTTCATGACTTAATATTGNCGGAATTGAATTTACGGGAAGTTCGGAGTTGATTTAGAAAGAGAATTCTCATTTCGGAAGCTTTAAGTTGAAAGAATTGACTAAGATTGGATTTTTTAGTAAACGACCTCGGAATCGGGATTCGAAGGTTCTAGTAGGTTCGTATGATGATTTCGGACTTGGGCGTATGTCCGGATCGGGTTTTGGAAGACCCGGGAACATTTCGGCACCTATTGTGGAATAGCTCCGTATGGTGATTCTGGTGTTGGGAGCGCGATTGGAAGTAAATTCGGAGGTCCGTGGGGTATTTTGGAGTCATTCGGCTAAATATAGAAATTTGAAGGTTATTGATGAGTTTGACCGGAAGTGGACTTTTTGATATCGGGGTCGGATTTCGATTCCGGAAGTTGGAGTAGGTCTGTAATGTCAAATATGACTTGTGTGCAAAATTTGAGGTCAATCAGACGTGATTCGATAGGGTTCGTCATCGAATATAGAAGCTTGAAATTCTAATGTTCACTAAGCTTGGATTAGAGTGCGATTCATGGTTTTAGCGTTGTTTGATGTGATTTGAGGCCTCAAGCAGGTCCGTGTTATGTTATGGGATTGGTTGGTGTGATTGGATGGGGTCCCGGGGGCCTTGGGTGTTTTTCGGAGTGGTTTTGGATCATTTCGGGCTGTTTTGCAATAGCTGATGCTGGTATCTGGTGTTGTTCTTCGCGTTCGCGGGGATCCTCTCGCGTTCGCGAAGAAGGATTTGGCTTCAGGGGATTTGTTCCTCGCGTTCGCGAAGAACGAAATCTCTTTGTGTCTAGTTTTCAGAAAGGTAAATTATTTAGCATTTGGATTTGTGTACAAAAGGTTATGGCTGGTACACTACAGGCTGTCCGGGAAGATGAAGAAGAAATTTTGTGTTGCACAGTGCTGACTTTGGCAGCTTATTTCTCAAAATATATAAGGAATTGGGAAATTTCCAAAACATGAAAGTTGTAGATCTTGGTGCCTAGTTTTCAGAACATTAAACCATTTATCATTTGGAGTTTTGTACAAAACGTTATAGCTATTATACTAGACGCTGTCTGAGAAGAGTTTGAAAAAATGGTATTTGGGAATTTTCTTCTTCGTGAATGCGACGGGTGTCTCGCGAACGCGAAGAAGAGTCGTCTGGGCAGTGTATAAGTGTAAAGAAATGGATTTGGCTCATTTCATCTCATTTCTTCCATGGGAGCCGACCTAGGAGCGATTTTGGAGCTCCATTTTTATCATCCATGTCAAGGTAAGTGATTCCCACCTACTGCAAGTTAATTACTTGGATTATATCTAGATTTTAACATGGAAAATCATGGGAAATTAGTGAAAATTGGGGTTTTGAAGAAAAACCTAGAAATTTGGTATACTTGGAATTTGACCACGATTTGGGCACGAAATTAGGAGTAAATTATATATTTGAGTTCGTGAGGTTATGGGTAGACTTTATCTTCGAAAAATTTCAGAATCCGGGCACGTGGGCCCGAGGTTAATTTTATCGACTTTTCGATCGGGGTTAGGAATTGTTATAAATTGGATTATAATGAGTAATTGATCATATATTAATGAGTTCACATAATTATTGGCTAGTTTTGGAGCAATGTGCATCGATTTGAGTTTTCAGAAGGGCATGAAATAACGGTTATGGAACTTCGGAGCGAGGTGAGTCTCCTTTCTAACCTTGTAAGAGGGAATTGTCCCCATAGGTGAGTTAATTGGTTATGTGCTCCTATTTGTGGGGGCTACATATGCACGAGGTGACGAGAGTCCGTGTGTAGCTACTATCATGCTTATGTCCGGGTAGTCTAGGACCCAAAATCATGCTTTACTTGTGATAATTGTAACCTTATTGGTAGTTTAAATTGCTTAAATCATACCGAAGTGGCAAAAGACTTTCTAAAAGAACTAAACTTCGTCTTCTTGACTTGTAAAAGAGAAATTTACATCTCCTTGAATAACTGTTTCCCTGATGAAGTCTTCACTGACTGTTTGAATGTGTGTTTCTATGTGTACCTGCGTCGCACGTATGATTCGCGAGCAGGGTGATTGTTTATTTATATTTGACCGCGTCGCATGTATGATTCGCGAGCGGGGTAATAGATGCATCTATGATTCGCTCCATTCGACCTACTGGCGGTGCACAGTTTAAATATTGTTGGATCGGGCCGTACGACCTCGGCATGATTTGCGCATGTTTGTATTGCTTGCCTTGATATTTATAAATGATGACATTGCATTCCCGGATTGAGAATAAATGTATAAATGATGAAAACGGATTTGGATATTTCCCTATGAATAAAAGAATTGTTTACTTGCTCCATTCTATTGGGTTATAGCCATATTTATAGAAATCCTTGATTTATTGTACAGTTGGTATTTTATTATTGGACCACTAGTAAGTGTCTAAGTCGACCTCTCGTCTCTACTTCTTCGAGGTTAGGCGGGATACTTACTGAGTACACGTTGTTTTTGTACTCATGCTACACTTGCTGTGCATTTTTGTTGCACAGGCACATGTACCTCTAGTGGCCTAATGGGCGTAGCAGTACGGATGATACAGAGACTTAGGTGAGCTGCATCCCTCGAGACGACCCGCAGCCAGCAGAGTCCCTTTTAGTGTATTATATTTACTTTCTGTCCAAGTTTGTATTCCAGACAGCTATTGTACTTTATTGGATTTCCTAGTAATTGCTCATGCACTTGTGACACCAGGTTCTGGGATGATTTCGGGATTGTTCAATAGTTTTGTAAAGACATCATTATTTATTCCGTGGAACTTATTATTTATTGTTTAAATGTATAAAAGAAATGATTTCACAAATATCTAAGTCGAGAAATTTCTAGTTAAATGGTGTTGGCTTGCCTGACAGTGGTGTCCGGCGCCATCACGACCCTTAGTGGATCTTGGGTTATGACAACATGGTATCAGAGCACTAGGTTCCCTTAGGTCTCACGAGTCATGAGCAAGTCTAGTAGAGTCTTGCGGATCGGTACGGAGACGTCTGTACTTATCTTCGAGAGGCTACATGGCTGTTAGGAGCACTCCCCTTCTTGATTCCTCATCGTGCGGTTTGATTCCTTTGAGTCTTATACCCTTATTTCCTTCCTACTCAATCTTATACGACGCGAAGCGCTTATTATAAATCGGAAATTGAGGAATTGAAATGGTACTGCAGATGTGGTGCGAGATGTTTCCTCCTGCGTATTTGACTGGGCAGCAAAGGATGAGGAAGGGTATGTTGGATCTTCATTCAGTTTGTGTAACGACCTGACCGGTTGTTTTGAGCTCTAGCGCGTCATGCAGCAGTTTGAGGCCATGAGCAGCTCCACTTCAGGTATTATGACTTGTACGCATGGTCGGAATTGAATTTCGGGAAGTTCGGAGTTGATTTGGAAAGAGAATTCTCATTTCGGAAGCTTTAAGTTGAAAGAATTGACTAAGATTGTATTTTTGAGTAAATGACCTTGGAATCGGGATTCGAAGGTTCCAGCAGGTTTGTATGATGATTTCGGACTTGGGCGTATGTCCGGATCGGGTTTTGGAAGACCCGGGAACATTTCGGCACCTATTGTGGAAGTTAGCATTTTTGGAAGAATTTCATAAGTTTGGGTTGAAGTTCATTTCAGTGTTATCAATGTCCGTTTGGGATTCGAGTCTGGGAATAGCTCCGTATGGTGATTCTGGTGTTGGGAGCGCGATCAGAAGTGGAATTTTTGATATCGGGGTCGTATTTCTATTCCGGAAGTTGGAGTAGGTCCGTAATGTCGAATATGACTTGTGTGCAAAATTTGAGGCCAATCGGACGTGATTCGATAGGGTTCGGCATCGAATATAGAAGCTTGAAATTCTAAAGTTCACTAAGCTTGGATTGGAGTGCGATTCATGGTTTTAGCATTGTTTGATGTGATTTGAGGCCTCAAGTAGGTCCGTGTTATGTTATGGGACTGGTTGGTGTGATTGGATGGGGTCCCGGGGGCCTCGGGTGTGTTTCGGGGTGGTTTTGGATCATTTCGGGTTGTTTTGCAATAGCTGATGCTGGTATCTGGTGTTGTTCTTCGCATTCACGGGGATCCTCTCACGTTCGCGAAGAAGGATTTGGCTTCAGGGACTTTGTCCCTCGCGTTCGCGGAGGGACGCTCGCGTTCGCGAAGAACGAAATCTCTGTTGCACAGGTCTGACTTCAGCGGCTCATATCTCGCAATCTATAAAGAACTTAAATATGATCAAATTAGCCCATTGTGTCCAGTTTTCAGAAAGGTTAATTATTTAGCATTTGGATATGTGTACTAAAAGTTATGGCTGGTACACTACAGGCTGTCCGGGAAGATGAAGAAGAAATTTGTATTGCACAGGGCTGACTTTGGCAGATCATATCTCAAAATCTATAAGGAATTGGGAAATTTCCAAACATGAAAGTTGTAGATCTTGGTGTCTAGCTTTCGAAACATTAAACCATTTGTCATTTGGAGTTTCGTACAAAAAGTTATGGCCATTATACTAGAGGCTGTCTGAGAAGAGTTTGAAAAATGATTTTTGGGAATTTTCTTCTTCGCGAAAGCGACGGGTGTCCCGCGAACGCGAATAAGAGTCGTCTGGGCAGTGTATAAGTGTAAAGAAATGGATTTGACTCATTTCATCTCATTTCCTCCATGGGAGCCGACCTTGGAGCGATTTTGGAGCTCCATTTTCATCATCCATGTCAAGGTAAGTGATTCCCACCTATTGCAAGTTAATTACTTGGATTATATCTAGATTTTAACATGGAAAATCATG
>NW_017673973.1:72472-113671 GCF_001879085.1 Nicotiana attenuata
AGACGGCCCGCAGCCAGCAGAGTCCCTTTCAGTGTATTATATTTACTTTCTGTCCAAGTTTGTATTCCGGACAGCTATTGTACTTTATTGGATTTCCTAGTAATTGCTCATGCACTTGTGACACCGGGTTCTGGGATGATTTTGGGATTGTTCAGTAGTTTTGTAAAGACATCATTATTTATTCAGTGGAACTTATTATTTATTGTTTAAATGTATAAAAGAAATGATTTCACAAATATCTAAAACGAGAAATTTCTAGTTAAATGGTGTTGTCTTGCCTGACAGTGGTGTTCGGCGCCATCACGACTCTTAGTGGATTTTGGGTCATGACAGTTTGTGGGTCATTACCTCCGGTGGTATACCTGTCATATCTGAATGCGACCAAGCAAAACAATCTGCGTTAGCTTTTAAAAATTTAATTAACTTACGTTTCATCTCCGAGCTGAGGTTGGTTCCAATGTAGACTTTTCTGTCCGGCCAATGTACAAATAATACCACAGCTTCTAATTCCTCGATTGTTGTTTTGATGTTTTCGTTTTCTTCTGGTTCTTGAATAGTATCAGGCCTTGAGTCTACATCTGTTTGCCCGTCTACAGTTAAGGCTTGTGTTGCTGCATCCTCAACTGAATTCTGTAATTACTATTTTTCGTCGCTTTTTGCGCTTGAGTCTGACACGGAGTTAATGCTTCGAGAAGCTTGTTGGTCACCACGGATTTGTCGTATTCCCCATTGTGAAGGAAACTTGATAACTTGATGTAGGGTAGATGGAACAACATCCATTTCGTGAATCCATGGTCTGCTAGAATCATATTGTAAGCCATATCCATTTCTATAACTTGAAATTTGGTGTCTTTGACTACTCCTTCTGCGAATGTGGTGAGTATTATTTCCCATTTGGTTACGACGCTTGAGTTGTCAAAACCAGACAACGTGCCTTGGGTATCAACTCGTCATTGGCTTGCATCTCGCTTACCACTCTCAACAAAATGATATTCACAGAACTACCTGGATCAATCAAAACTCGTTTTACATTAGTATCATGTACAAGTAAAGATATTACCAGTGCATCATTGTGTGGGGTTAGCACGCCATTTGCATCTGCATCATCAAATGTTATACTATCATCTTCCAAGACTTGACGGACTCGCTTCCCATGGGTGACTGTGATTTTTGACACCTTCTTTGCTGCCGTGTATGTTACGCCATTGATCTCCTCTCCTCCACTTATGACGTTAACCGTTCGTTTTGGTGATGGAGGTTTCGGCGGTTCTTGCCTATTCTTCATATATGATTGCTTTCCTTTTACACTAAACAATTCTGTTAAGTATCCTTGCTTTAATACATGTTCAACTTCACCTTGTAATAATCTGCAATCCCCGGTTTTGTGACGGTGATCGTTGTGAAACTCGCACCAAAATTCGGGATTCCTCCTGTTTGGATTCGATCTCATTTCTTTTGGCCACCGTACCTTATCTCCTATGCTTCTTAGAACAGCTACCAACTCGGACGTGCTTACATTAAAACTGTAACCACCAATTTTTGCTTTTGAACCTCTGTCTTCGTCTTACATGTCTCTCTTGTTTTGCTCTTTTCCGAACCTTGACGACAAATCTGATTCTCCATCCCTTGATCTAGGATCATACCTTGGGTTTTCCTGTTTTGAACGTGAATCCCTTCCTGCTGGTCCCATATAAGGTTCGCACCTGTTTTTATCGAACCTTTTTTCAGTTTCTGCCCGCCTTGAACTTACTCTTTCATCTTTCCGAGACTGAGTGATGGTATCTTCTTCGATCCGCAGCTTTGTGCTGTATCTATTGTAAACATCATTCCAAGTTGTTGCAGGGAATTCTCGTAAGCTTTCTTTGTGTCTTCTCGTGGCTTCTGAGCTTTTTTCATTCAGATTACTGGCAAAGGCCATAGCCGCCCAATTATCAGGTACACGTGGCAGCATCATCCTTTCACGCTGGAATCTGTCTACGAATTCCCTGAGCAGCTTCGTATCTCCTTATTTTATTTTGAAAATGTCCTCCATTCTTTTTTTAACTTTTTGATCTCCCGAGTGTGCTTTGATAAATGAATCTGCAAACTCAGCAAAAGAATCAATAGAATTTTCAGGTAAAAGAGAATACCATGTCAACGCTTCCTTCGTGAGTGTTTCTCCAAATTTTTTGACCAACACTGATTCATTTTCTTGCTTGGTCAAATCGTTGCCCTTTACACCAATTGTAAATGCAGTCATGTGATCGTGGATCAGTTGTTCCATCGTACTTCGGGATATCAGGCATCTTGAATTTCTTTGGAATCGGTAAAGGAGCGGCACTTGGCTTCCAAGGTTGTTGACTGTATTTTTCCATATCTATCCCCTTGATTACGGGCGATACTCCAGGTATTTGCTCTATGCGATCGCTCTATTCCTTGAGCTGTTTCTGCAAATTTAGTACTAAAATTTGTAAATCAGAATTAACTGGGTTACCTGACCCTCCATCACGAGATTCCCTGGGAGTTCCTCCGCTGCCTGAGTTAACAGTCCCGAGCGCAGATTCTCTATGGTCGCAGTGTTGTTTGGAAGTGGAGTTGGTGATACGGCTGGCAACCCGCTAACAAAGGCTTGAAGAGCATTGCTAACCTGTTCTGCAATTAATTATTTCAATGCTGCATCGATATCTTGATCGTTCCCACGCTGGTCATTCATATTCAATTCAGATCTGTCAGGTGTCCCTTCGCGAGACTGTCGAGGAGAGTTTCGTGGTGAGGAGATTGGAGTTCCATCTCCCTGTTGATTTGGCTGATTCAACTGTTGTTGTTGATTTTGTTGGTTGTGTTCGTCAACGTCCGACATGATTGTTTTGACAAAAGAATTGATTTAGAAAATAAAAAATTATCAGATTCCCGGTTACGGAACCAATTTATTTAACCAGAAAATAGGAATTTTGGTCAAAGCGTATTTTTAGAAGAACTCGGGTTACTGGTAATCAAATAAAAAAATAATTGTATAACGAGAAAGGAAAATAAAACTGAGAAGTAGCCGAGTAAGCAATGTAAATGAGTATATTCCAATAATAATCTGTGCCCATACAAATGTTATTTCTCTCCCTTTTATAGCTATTTCCAAGTACAACATTTCTTTCCTCTCATAATAGAGCCATTATGAGCATTTATTGACATTAATAAAACGTTATAATTAGCAATCGTAACTATTTCGTGAAGATTCCCTAACATTTCCTACCATTTACGCTCATTAATTAAAGATGTTATGAATATGTACTTTTTGCTGTCTTGATTCATTCCTCCGGTATCTCTTCAAATTATCAAGAGGCCCGAGTGACCGTTCTTTCTTGTCTTCATGAAACTTCGCTCGTACCTGTTAAGACTCGCGTCTCTTTAAGTACTCTTTGCCAGCTGTCACTCTTGTAATAATCCATGTGTCTTGACATGTCAGCCACATAATTGATTCCAAGTGTAATATCAGTTTTCCCCAATACAGTCCCTTACCCTTTTGTGACTGCTTCTTTGTGGAGAATTCATGGTGAACCTAAGAATAAGATAAAAAGGGGTTAGTACTTACCTAAACTATATGAAATTCTGATTATTCTTCTTTTCTTTTAAAAAAACAATTTAGGACTCGATCTATTTTTCATTATTATTTTTGAAATTAGCAGACAAAAAAAAAAGTAGGAAAAGGGCCATTATTACAAAAATGACCTTTTGATACTTCCACAGAAGGCCTAAAGGATGTCTCGGCAAAAACGGCCAAGCATAGGGACAAAATAATAAAATAAAAAAATAGACAAAATAAAGTAAATGGCTATTTTAACGAAAACGACCTTTCGATACTCTCGAGAGAGATTCAAAGGCTGTCTTAGAAAATATAGCCAGGCAAAACTAGATAAGATTACTATTTTTTGCGAAAACAGCCTTTCGGCACTTCCGTAGAAGGTTTTTAGCTATCTCGACAAAAAAAATATCCGGACATAAGGGCAAAATTATAAAAAGCGAATAAAGATGGACAAAATAGCTATTTTACAGAAATGGCCCTTCAGCACTTCCGAGGAAGATTTTAAGGCTGTCTTGGCAAAACGGCTGGAATACGAGGGTAAAACAATAAAAGGTGATCAAAAGTAGAATTTTTTTTTTTTGGAAAATTTTATGCACATGCGGAATTTTATGCTCTTTTTTTTTGAAAATGTGGGCTGAACCAGATGGAGGTTGCCTACGTATCTCACATCCGTTGAGAATCAAACCCGCGTAGTTCGGTGACTGGGTAATTTTTCTCTCTTGATTTTTATGAAAATTAATCTTAACACCTCACGCCAGACTACTACAAAATCTTTTATTTTTTTAAAAAAAAAAAGAGAAAGGATTATTTGTACTAAACTAGGAGAATGATTTTTTTTTAATAATTCCGCTACATCAATTTTCTAAAGCCGGTCGACAATGCAAGTAAGCCTTCCAAATGATGTATCAAGTAACACATAAGTGAACATGATGGTCTTAAAGAGGATATCAGTCTTATACGGACCCAGCCCCTGTGCCGAGTTTCGCTAAGTCAAATGCACGTGATGCACATAAAGCGAACCTACAAGGGATATCCGGCATGAGGTTTGTTCTTCTAGGTTTAAATCCTGATGGAGAAGGTATCTAGACTGGCTTACTCGAGCAGAGGAGGGTCAGTGTACCGGTAGAATTGCTTTCCGGCTTAACTGGTGGTGCTCCCCGCCTAAAATATGTGTGACTAAAATCCTTCACCAGGTGACAAGCACCTCGGCTATCTCAAAGAAAGCGGGCTATGTCAAGCAAATGCTCAATTTTTAATTTCAAGAAGACTCGGAGGGGGTGCGTGAGAAAACAGTTTATATGTACAGTTCAGCAATATCAAAACGGTAAAGAGCGAACATGTAGCACATTAGGCACAAATAAATCACAACATATACAACATTAATAAAGCCAAATAAAAAGGCAACATGTACAAGCTCGAATTCTGGTTGATCCCCAGCAGAGTCGCCAGAGCTGCCAGACCCCTTTTCTACCCCCAAAAAAATATGTGTGTTATGGATTGTGGGTGGGTTAAAGAGTTTTTTCAATTAAAGTGACAAACTTGAATAGGGATTATTTTGTTTACAGAGTCGCCACTTGGAATTAATTTTTTGGGTGTTCCAAGTTACCTTTTATTTGAATCCCTAGTCAAAGAAAGGTTTGACTCTATTATTATCGGTCCGCAAAAACAAAGTTCGGGTAAGGAATTTTGTTGACGGGGAGAAGGTGTTAGGCATTTTTCGAGTCCCGTGGTTGTAGCACGGTCGCTTTATTGACTTAAGCTTGGCTTGAATTAATTTTTGACAAACTGTGATTTATAAGATTTTTATGTTTTACCTATCCGCTTTTATTTCTTGATTATTAGATTTATTAAGAAAAATAATTTTTTGATAAATTACGTTGTCGTAACCACGCTACGCGAGCGAATGCGTGATCGAAATAAAATTTATTAATTTTATCATAACAGCGCTAAGCAAACGAATCTGCAATTATGACAAGGATTATTAGTAAATTATTACTTTTGAAAAAAGTTATTACATTTAAAGGAATTAATTAAATATTAACAATCGCGCTATGCAAGCGAATCCGCAATTTTACAAAAAGGATTAATTAAATTAAAACTGTATTTAAGCTAGTAGAACTGATATGAGATTATTGAATTAAAATATTAAATGTCAATATCACGCTACGCAAGCAAGTCCATGAATGAAAAAAAAAAGTTAAAACGCACCTACTAGTTGCCTAGCATTTAAATTAATTCAAGGTACTTACGTTATTGGATTATTGTTACACATCATGAAAATTAACTAATTCCTAATAAATTTATTCAACAAATCTAGTATTATTTTTTTGAAATTGAGAAAGTGGGCCAATTTGCTTATTTAGTTGTGGCATTGGGCCAACATCTATACAAAAGAATGGGTAAAATATTTATAGACTTCTTAAAGGCATTGGGCCTGTTGGGCAGAATCTCTCTTGGCCCATTATTGGGCTCCAGAAATAGGCACAACCTGAAAGCCCAATGGCTTTAAACTGCTGATTTGCTAAGACAATTCACCTAGGCTAAATTGCGAGTCTGACCTCTTTTGCTCTAAGCCATTAACCTTTATTATTAGCTAGCAAACCCAATCACCTATTTATGATCTAGCCACTTTCTACCAAAAATCCAAGGTCCTAGCAGAGATGGTCACATGTAAAATCTAAATTTTATAACAATAACTAAAGGTTTTAAGGCATGGCTCTTTTGTTCTTTTCTTTAAAGAATAGCCTATCATAAATTGTCCAGAATTGCACAAGGTGCGAAAAGGGTCCCTAAACACATTACAACCTAGTTGAAACATCTATTTTATATGCATCAAAACTATAATAGATAGTAAAGACAAGTAACACATGAATAAAGAGTGTTTGAACAATTAAGGATTCATTTTCACATATGAACTCCAACAAGATATACTTAAACAGTCAAGAAATTTATCTAGCACTCATTTATCTAGATGGAAATGCTCCCAGCAATCGAGATGAGTTCAAATCTTCTTGTTAATGTGAAAATATCTGCAACATAAGATTAAAGAGTTACCTAGGTCACAGAATAATAAATACAACAATGAAGAATGGAAGCTCAGCAACAAAAGCAGCAGAAAATAGCAGCAAAACAAGCAGCAAATTCGTGTTGGAACAGCCCGAAAACTTAGAGAAGAAACCCAGAACCAAACTCTAAAGAGGACTTATACTTTTCTAAAAGTTTGCACTCTAAGATTCAATCACAAAAACTCACAATTTCAGCATACTTTATTTATATTCAGCTGTTGATTTTTCTTTCAAAGTTTTGTGCTAGCATACTTTATTTATGTTCAGCTGTTGATTTTTCTTTCAAAGTTTTGTGCATTCAAACAGCTCTAAAGATGTGTGTAAAAGCTTGTCAAAATGTGTGATAGAGTGTCAATGTAAAGTGAGGAAAGGGCAGCCCTTAAGTAGGCAAAGAAAGCCACTTTTTGGACAGATTTTGGTTCACCAAAAGTCTGTCCAGAAGGACTAACTTTTGTGTGCTAAACACTGTTCAAAGGCTGTCCAAAAGGTGAAAGGACAGCCTGAAAATCTGCTATAGCAGAAACAAGGAGAAAAAATATCATTTTAGCCATCCTAACACTAAAAGTAAGCTACTAAAGTACCCTAATACATTATTAAAACAACTAATCTTCAACTTTTACCAAATAATAGTACCGCCCTATGTTTTTAAACCAAAACACAAGAAACCATATAACTAGACTGAAGTTAGCAACCAAATAGACAAACATTAATTGTTAAGTAACAACTAGATTAAAAATACTTTAGCATAATTCGAGAAGCAATTTGGAACCAAACGACCTAGTTAAAACATAAACTTAATTGAAACAATGGTTACAACCTAACGGAATTGGTTATGAACTAATTAGAAAATTAAACTAACTAAAACTCATAGTAACTAAACCAAACAGGTAATCAAAATCAAACAAACAACAATTAACCGATATTAACTAAACTTTAAACGACAAGAGTCAATACGAGTTAGTGTTTTGTTGAAACTAAACTAGAACAACTATCCTAATTTAACAAAATCAAAAGCACGAATTACATAACATAAGCATGTAAAACCAATTAAAACCTAATCCTAATTACTAATCGAAACAGAAACTATATTAAGCGTTAAACTAAGACGACCACTAACCTAATTAAAATTAAAAGGAGAGCTACAATCAAATAGCATTGAAACAACAAACCACAAGCACAGAGGAAAGGTTTGGATTTTACCTAAGCGCTCGAGCTTCAAATCAGTAGTGTGACATAGATAGACGGCGAATCGACCTTCACGCCTCTTCTTTTCAATGACAAATGCCGAAAAATAAAAACTCTAGTAGAGAGATTAAGGGGTCGTGTAGAGGTTATGTGGTATGGCAGTGGCAGCGGGTCGGCGGTGGAAGCGGCAGTCTGCGGTGGTGCAGATTTTGGGAGGGGTTTGAAGGAAATGGGGCTTGTATTTGTGGAGAAAAGGTTGGGCGGAAGAAATGGTAAAATTTTGGGGTAGTTTGGACGACCGACGGCGCACGACGGGGCGGCGGCGGCGCGACTAGGGTTTAGGTTTATCAATTTTTGGTGGAGATTTGGGAAATTTGGGTCATGGATTTGGAATGAGGGGAGTGAGAGGAAGAGATGGTGAGATTTTGGGGTGGATTGGAGGTGGTCCGCCGGCGGCGGCGATTTCCGGCCGGCGGAGCCATCGTGGGGAGCGGCGGAGAGACAGAGAGAGTATAGAGAGAGAGAGAGTGATAAGAGAGAAGAAGAAAGGGGAAACAGGGGGAAATGGGGCGATTTTTTAGGGATTTTAGGCTTTAAATACATGGGATAATGAGGAAGGAGGCCGTTGGATTAAGGAAGATCGGATGGATGTGGATTGATCTTTGGCCACTTATCCAAAACGACGTAGTTTTAGATTAAACTGCGTCGTTTTGAATCCTCCCTTGGCAGCCTTATTTGGACCGGATATGTGGGCTCTTTGGGCTTATGATTTTGGGCCAATTTTGGCTCAACTTCAATTAAATACACTAGCCCCATCCCTTAACCCCCTTAACAAACTAATTTAAAAAATCTAATTCAAAAAACCTACAAAAAACACATAATAAAATTATTAAAAATATAATGTAAAAGAAAAAAAAGAAAAAAAAAAGAAAAAAAGAACAAAAATTAGGCATTTACAACTATAAATCCTCTTACTCACATTAAATCAAATTGAGATTAAACGGATATGGTGATTATTTGGAAAAAATTTCCCTTTACCCCGTAAAAACAAAATAATTTTAGAAAGTCCCAAAGAAATATGGTCATAACCTACCCTTTCATCCTTCACTTTTCTCCTCTCCCACTTGCTCTTTCCATCGCATGGGTCAGAAACGGATTCAAAATTTAAATTTTATGGATTCAGCTTTCAAGCTTTTAGTATTGAACCATACGTGTCCATATTTACTATTTGTTGCAATTTTAGTAGATTTGTAAACATAAATTTATGCTTTATATCGAAAGTTATGAGTTCAATTGAACTCGTACCTATAATTCTATATCCGCCCCTGTATGGGGTAGAAAACACATAAATTACAGAGAATTCAAGAATGTGACGGAAAAAAAAAAACTTTCTTTCCCTCTTTGTTAATAGCAGCTAATCTCGAATGGTGGTAATTGATTTCCCTTGCACATGCTAGGTCCTCCATTGATTCTAGTGCAGAAAATGTTACTATCATTAACCTTGACAAAGTCAAGAACTCAAGATACATTGTACTTTTCGGTCCAAGCAAGTGTAGCTTTGTGTTATAATCCTTCCGGTCCAAAATAAGTATTTTTTTTGGATGTTTTCACACAGATTAAGAAATCCACTTTTTAGCATTAATTAGCAATAGAATTGACCATATTAACCTTTACTATCTCACATAAAGACTCCTAACATATATTCCAACAGTATTTACTCCAAGGACAATGTAGGAAAAAAATAATTAATTCATTCTTGAAATCTGGAAAAATCACTTATTTTGGACCACAAGAAAAATGCCAAAAAATCACTTATTTTGGACCGGAGAGAGTACTATATTGTACTTATTTATTGACCGTGTCAAATGGACAGTCATTACACCAGCTTTTTTATTTTTTTACACCAATAATTTTGCACTTTCAGCCGAATTCAGATGATTGTATGACGTGAACTCCCCTTTCCCTTTTTTTCTTTTTTCTGAACGGACCTTCAGGTGCTCGAACACAGCGCAGTATAGCTTTTACTTTTGAATATTTAACAGTAGTTGAATATATATACCCCCTTAGTCCGCAGCTGTCATTAGAAAAGTATTATACATAATGTAGCTGCGGAGAAAACTGCTATACAAATTAACTCTGATTATTCGACTACTTAGCCTATCATTGAACCTGTAAAATGTCATCAGCAAAATGGTATTGCGCTCTATCTCTATTGCTTTTTTGACTGTCACCTGTCATCACCCTATTCATAATTAACTCACAAAAGAGTCACTGTCTTTTTCTTTGTGGATACATGTGGCACGTCCACATGCTCTCATGTAAACTCCACAAATTTACGCCTCTAACATAGGTAACTTCCTCAAATCATCTGTACTACCTATTGGAAGATGAATAAAATACGCAGTTGGTTTTTTTTTAAAAAAAAAAAACATAAGTAATGCAGAAACCCTATTCGTTCTTCTTCTTTTACCCAAAATCGGGTTAGTCGTTCTACGAAGAATTATAAAAGACGGGAATATTTAATTTATCGCCATTAAACTAATTTATCGCCATTAATATGTGCGATAGTTGGTTGTCTATTACGTGAGGAAGATAACATTCAATTACTTAATCTTTCCATCAATAGAATAACATATCAAGATTTGTTTGCCGTATTAAAATAAATCTCTAGCGCTTTGCTCTAATGATATATACAGCACCTCTACCATCAATCGATACGTAAGAACCACACCGGAGAAAGAAACATAGTAAAGGACATCTTAATTTTATTCCTTCTTAATTAAGAACAATTTTAGCGACTATTTATATTCTTAAGGCTGACCAGATTTTAGCTTTTAAACAGAGAGATTTTTCTCTTTCTTTCTCTCTTTTCGAAAAGTTACTGTAATTATTGAGAAAGAAGCCTCCCCCTTCATGCTAGTAATAGTTTTCTCTGATGTTTTAACTGTTTTAAAGTAGGTGTCCAGCAGGTTCAAGCCCTTGCATGAAAATAGACTCTTACAGAAATATAGTAAGAGTAATTTTTTATATGAATTTAACCTGTTATAGCAGGTCGCTTACAATTTATTATAGGTTACTAATTAATTTATTAAATAGAGTAACCCGAAATTTAAATGACCATATTAAGTAAATATTTTATCTGCGGCTGAAGATAAGAAGTTTTCGTCATGATCAAGCTTTTTTTCGATCAATTCTCTACCACTAGTACTGTCTATTCAACTGCAAAAGGAACAAAAAGAGGAACATTTGCTGGGTTATTTACTTAATAATTTGATCTGTCGCTGTGCAACAAATTTTAATTACCACTTAGTACTTTAGAAAGTGGTGGTTTTCTAACTTTGATTGGAGTTACGATCAGGTACTGTTGAAAGTGCCCTATTTCATTCAATGAGTGCGTATACAATAATGTGAATTCTACTTTCTGTTTTGAGGAACTTTCTCATTAACAAGTACTATAAGAAAGTATTTTTAATGTAACAATCATTTCCTATTTTAAGAATCACATGAGAGAGTTCTTTCTTCGACATCTGGAAAGTTGAAGTAGCTTTTAAGCAGATAGGTTAAAGAACGTACAATTTTCGTAAAATGGACCAACACTAAGATTCGCATAAAAAAGTTCTTTTTCAACATCTGGAAAGTTCAAGTTGCTTTTGTTGGGAAAATAAGTTTAATAATAGAATGTAAAGTACTAAATTTGGTTAAGCTGGACGGCATAATAATATCACTTCATTCCTACCTGATTGATACTAACAAATATCACATGAATCATTCGTTTGGAAAGAAAAAAGACTATTGCATGTGCTGTATAAAAGCTGTTTGAGAAATACTCTTCATGTTCAGTCGCTAAATTCAAGAAATTAAATGCGTTCGTGTCAAAAAATTGCCCACGCATGCCTGTGCTTCAGTAGTACTCCTATATAAAGAGCTAGTACGAATTCTGGACTTTCAGCTTTATGCAGATTCCAAGTTTGAATGCCCCTTCAATTTTCCAAATTTTTACAGTCATTTTGAGAATAAATAACTCACTAAAACCCTTCACTGAAACCTTGGGGTTGTAGGTAGGGGGTGCTGACCATCGGAGCAACCCCTCTTGTCGAAATATTTGTCTTTTATTGATTGATTGCGCTATAGAACTCAAACTTCCTTATTTGTTGTATCTATTTCAAACTAATGTTTAGTTCCAAGTAAATCATGACTTCCCCTCGCTCCACTTTGATATCACTGTGTTTCAATGTGCTGATTTGGTCGATAATTAGAAACAACTAGAAAAATAAATGTAATAGGGTGGGAGTGCTAATGTCAGCGGTTCTATGGTGTAGTGGTTAGCACTCTGGACTTTGAATCCAGCGACCTGGGTTCGACTCCCGGTAGGACCTTTATGGCATCTCTTTTTTGTTGCTAAGCAAACTTTCGCTGTTATGCCAATATTGTACACGAAAGCCATATCATTCTACAGTTCAAGCCCGTTTTGCAAAAACTATAAGCACAAGAAGATGCACCAGAACGAAAAAGATCCAATAAAGTTTTGGGCCACAAAGAAGGACCTGGTGAAGTGCATACATAGCTTTTTAGGATGGGACTTTGATACAGTTACCCACAAAAATAAAACTATTTACCCTTGTCTACCCATTTGTTTTTCTACTCATAAACTAATTACATTTCCTACCCATAGTAGGTTTTGTGGCGAATTTTTTCTTTATTCTCCAATTCTTTTTTATTTCTATGCTTCTTTTCTTTTCTTTTTTCTTTTTTTTTCTTTTCTCCTTTTCTTTTTTCTCGTTTTCTTCTTATTTTTTTCTTTTTTCCTTTTCTAATTTCATTTAACTTCTTTTTTTTATATTCTTTTTCTCTTCATAATCTAATTTCATTTACTGTTTTCACTATTTTTTATTATTCTTTTTTTTATATTATTACTAAAGAAAAATCAAATTGTGTACCAATTAAATGTAGCTAATACAACCAAAAAAATATTAACTAACATATGATACTATTATAGTATATAGCTATACCAACAGGGTATACAATTGTACGCAATGAGTTAAAAAAATTAATTCAATTATTAAACTAAAATAATATCATTGTCACTAAAAAATTCAAAAATTCTAAAAGGATCTAATTGTAAGAGTATACCGTTACATCATATAGCATACTATAATTTTTATTTTATTTTTTGCATTTTCAATTGCCCCTCACGCTGGGTAAAAGCTTAAAACAAATTAAAAGGGAAAGGCAAGTGAATTTACGGGTAATAAGTATACTATTATAGTATATTGTATACTATTACAGCATATTGTTACAGTATCTTGCATATTATTACAGTATACCATAACAATATATTGTATACTAAATAGTATACTGTTGCAGTATAACTATATACTCCATAGTATATTAGTATACTGTAGCGGTATACTGTTTGTAAACTATAATAGTGTACTGTTGCAGTATAGCTATATACTCCTACAGCATATTGTATACCGGAGCGGTATACTGTAGCGTGTTTCTTCTTCGATTTTCAACTGAAATTTTCGATCTCAATCACCTCAAATCAGGTCTAAATGCTATCAAATTTCAGTATGAACTTCCAGAAGTATATAAGCAAATATTTTAACAGCACACACTTTGAATCAAACAAGAAATCTTCAAAAATAAAATTGAGCTTCAAGCCTAACAATGGTGGATATTCAATCTTGGGGTGAACTTTCTCTTCGAAATTAATCTTGTCATTTGCCATATTCCTGAATGGAATTGATGTGTTGTTGTGTCTGTTTGTATGTTTCTTTAAAATCTTTTTTCACTTTTTCTACTTCCTCCACCACCTCTCCATTTGGGATTTTGCACAGTTGAGTCCTAGCTCTTTTAGCAAAGAAATTTTGGGAATTTTGGGAAAAGAAATCGCGAAGAAAACGAAAGATCCAAAAGAAAGTTTAGTTTAGTTCAGGAAAACGAAAGAAGATGAACTTTTTTCTTCTATTGAGAACCTCATCTTAGCTAGGTGTTACGGCCATTATTTAGTTCTTTCTCATTTATTGCACTACAAAATGTCTAAACAGAAGAAAAAGTTCCAAACTATTAATTCCAACACGAAGGGAATGTTCGGGCAGATATATAGAAGTGAAACTAGCGGTAAATAGTTTTGGGGAGTATGGGTAGGAGTAGTAAATAGTTTGGTCTGGCATTAAAGGTAAATAGTTTGGAATTAAGTGGTATAAAGTGAGATTTCTCTTTTTAGGATCCCTATTTTAAAAGGGATTTTACATTCTTATGCCATATAATAAACTATATCCCTCCATGCTTAACTTATATATATTACTTTTATATACCTAATTACCATTTATTGTATATTTAGGGGTTTTAGTGTTATTAATTAGTCTCCTAATTTAACGCTACCGTATATTCTCACTCCCCCCAAGTTTCTCTCTCCAAATCCCACCCCTCACCTACGTATCAAACCACACCCCACGATTTCCTCTTCAATCACCCACTATTTCCTCTTCTAAAACCAGCGAAAATCTGTAACCCCTCCACCATTGACAACCATTAAAAAGCTTTGAAGCTTTGAATTCGAATTTGAATTTTCAAAAGACATTGTTTGTTTGGATTGGATGTTGTCGCAAAGAATTGAGAATTCTCTCTACGTCTCTCTCTATCTCTCAATCCCAAATTTTAGTAATATAAAGCAAAGGAAAAGAGATCAGCAATTCCACCATTGACAGCCATTAAAAAGCTTTGAAACTTTGAATTCGAATTTGGGTTTTCAAAAATCATTATTTGTTAGGATTGGGTGTTGTTGCAAATAATTAAGAATATGCTTTGGAGTTTATATCTCAATTTTGAGGGGTTTTGGTGAAGATTAGACTTGGTTTTGGCTAAATTTCAGATTGAAACTCGAAGAAGAAGAAGAAGAAGAAGAAGAAGAAGAAGAAGAAGAAGAAGAAGAAGAAGAAGAAGAAGAAGAAGAAGAAGAAGAAGAAGACATGACATACATTATATTGCAGAAATTGTAGAAAAATTATATTCTGTTGTTTATTTATTTTACTTTTATTCATTTAACTATTGTATGAAAGTTGAACAACATTGTATAAAAATTATATTTAAGTTATATGATATTGTAGTTGTATATGACTTGGTAGAAATAACGTACGAAAATTGTAGATAAGTTGTATAATATATAATTAGTTGTATGAAATTTATTTTTACTATGTATAAATCAGATACAAAATATACAAAAGACATATTGTATAAAGCTTTATTTAAGTTGTATGTTATTGTAGTTGTATTTAACTGGGTAGAAATAATGTGTGAAAGTTGTAGATAAATTGTATAATACATAATTAGTTGTATGAAATTTGTTTTTACTATGTATAAATTAGATACAAAGTATACAAAAGACATATTGTGTAAAATTTGTATAAAAATTATATTTAAGCGGTATTATATTGTAGTTGTATATAACTGAGTAGAAATAATATATGAAAATTGTAGATAAGTTGTAGATAAGTTGTATAATATATAATTAGTTGTATGAAATTTGTTTTTACTATGTATAAATCAGATGCAAAATATACAAAAGCTTGGTATATATCTACCAGAGAAGATGGAATGGTAGCGCAGCGTGGCTCTAGGTAAAAGTTTTTGTAGAGGCAAGGGCATTGTTTTGTGAATCTATGAGGTGTCAAATACAAGAAAATCTTTTTCTTTTGTTCAATTTGAAAAATATATCTTGGTATTAGCCTTGTATTTTTTTTTTGAAAAGACGGTAGATGTCTTTTAGTTTGGAGAAAAATCAATTGGATTAAGAGATTCGAAAAGCCAGGCTAACGACGATGACCTTTCTATGAGTTTTGCTAAATAAGTATGACTGGGGCTCTTTCTAATTTCAATTAGAAAAATAAAAAAGCAGAGACAAACCACCCGTTTGAAGTGGCGTAGGCTTATGTATTATG
The DNA here is from genome assembly GCF_001879085.1 of Nicotiana attenuata. Classification (NCBI taxonomy): domain Eukaryota; kingdom Viridiplantae; phylum Streptophyta; class Magnoliopsida; order Solanales; family Solanaceae; genus Nicotiana; species Nicotiana attenuata. The sequence continues at coordinate 88,222 of NW_017673973.1, forward strand.
ATGTAAAGGAAAAAAGGAAAAGGGTGTAACTAAATCCCTTAATTGAAGGCACTAATAATGGATTGGGAGCCTTTTAAGGTGGAATATATATATATTTTGTAAACAAAACTTGTGTAGGTAGGGTAATTTACTAAACACGAATATTTAGGGTAATATAGTTTACTATATGGCATAGGAATGTAAAAATCCCATTTTAAAAAGGAAAACTTACACAAATATCCCAAATAAGTCTCAATTTACTAACATCTAGCCATTAGTTATAGACTTACCAATAGCCAAGCTCATATAAAAGTTGAAAACCCAAATAAATGAGGTTCTTCCCCTCAAAGAATCACATGCAAAAATCTCCTTCCATATTTTTAAGCGTGATTAGCAACATTAGACGCAAGACAGAAAGGAAATTTCATGGATGAGGTAGCAATAAGGTGATGAAATACAAAAAAATAATACAATATTCCAAAAATCTAAGCAAAAAAGGAACTTTTTCAATGGGTATAGCTGAAATTCATTGAAAACATATAGATAAGCTAATATACAAAATTTGAGGAAGATTGGAGGTGATTTGGACTGGTTTTGTATCAAAATTCGTAATTAAATCGAGTTCAAAAAATTCTTCTGCGACAGATGTATCAAACATGTATCACGCTTGTATCTCACATACAGGTATACATGTATATACATGTGATACACAATTGATACCAATATGATATATATGTGATACACAAATGATACACAGTGTGATACACATATCATTTCTTTTCATGTTCAGTTTTTACTTCGAATTTTTAATTCAACCACCTCAAAACTTCACCAAGTTATCCCAAAACTGAGATTCAAGCTCCTTAAGATGTACCCAATCTATTCTAATAACACTCATTCAAAAGAAAGCAATATTTTGACATTTTTTTTACAAATAGCTAATTGGCTAATATTGAATTGGCCAATTTTTGTAATGATCTACTTATAAATGGATATAGCTGGTAGTTTCTCTTTTAAAAAAGGGGTTTTGGCATGGTATAACAACATACCCATATAATTGGCAGAAAATAGCCTTAGTTATAGATATTGGCATCAAATAGCCAATAAATATATTCACAATAATAATATGTATATCACAACTTTTTTTTCTTCTTTGTCTATATCAACATGTATATTAAAATTTTATTTTCATTCTTTGTATATAAATAATATTATTCTTTGTATATCGATAATATAAAATTTATATATATAGTTATTGCTGCCTTTATATCAATGTATATCACAATAAAAATATTGTATTATTTGTATATCATAATGTATAGCACATCGGACATGTGTATACCAAAATAGATATCATAAGTTTATTTTTCGGGGCTTTTGCATCTATACCCGATTTTGGGATCACAATCGAACCTATATCCACTTTGTAAAAAAGTTTGCAAGCGTACCCACTTTACGATCAACTTCAGACTTATGGGTCAGAAGTTATAAAAGAAATGCCCGAAGTGAAAAATTGCACTTCAAATGCACTTAAGCCCAAATATGTCTGAAGTGCAACCAATGATTTCACGTACTTAAGGCTAATAAGTCTGAAGTAAAAAATTGCACTTCAGATGCACTTAATGCCAATAAGTTTGAAGTGAAAAATTGCACTTCAGATGCACTTAAGGCCAAAAAGTCTAAAGTGCAGCAAACGTTTTCATTCACTTAAGGCCAATAAGTCTAAAAAGTAAAAATTTGTACTTCAGATGCAATTAAGGCCAAATTTTTCTGAAGTGTAACCAATAGTTTCATGCACTTTAGACCAATAAGTCTGAAGTGAAAAATTGATCTTCAGATGCACTTAAGGCCAAAAGGTCTGAAGTGTAATTATAATAATCTAATATACGATTTAATACCTAAATCTACTCCAAATGAGCTCAAATTTGAAACATAGCCTCCAAATATCATCAAGAACAAACCCCAATCATCAATTTGTCAAAACAACAATAAATCTAATGAACCTATTTTGCAGTTAAGAAAAATAAGAAGAAGAAACTAACAACAATAAATCTAATGAACCCATTTTGCAAATAAGAAAAATAAGAAGAAGAAATCCTAAACAATAGTAAAAATAAAACGTCATAACAGCTCACCATTGTAAAACATCATAAACTACATTAAATATATTCACAACCACCATATAAAATCATTGTCACCCGAAGAAGAAGAAGAAGAAGAAGAAAATGAAGGAGGAGGAGGAGAAAGATGCCTGAAATTGTTTAAAATGTGGGTACAAGTTAAAACTTTTTTAAAAAGTGGGTATAGGTTAAATGGGGGCGACCAAATAGGGTGCCCCGTGCAATTTTTACTTATTTTTCTTCTTTGTGTATATTAAAAAATAATTTTCTTTGTATAGCAAAATATTATTTACTCCCACAATTATATTTATATTTTAAAACTTGCTTAAATTTGTTTTATCAAAAAATTATTTTCTTTTTTTGATCAATAATAAATAATTATATTATTTGTATATTACAGTGTATAAAATAATAATAATGTGTATATGTCACGACCCGAATTTCCCACCCTCGGGAGTCGTAATGGCGCCTACTAGTGAAAGCTAGGTAAGCCAATCAACTGAATTATTTACCTCATTTCCATTTTTAAATCTGTTAACAGTTATAAACCAACAGTTAATAATCAATAAAATTTAATAAGCGGAAGATTTGGATTCCAAGTTTTAATAATACTGCTAATGCCATTCCATAACAAATATCCCCAAGACTGATGTCACAACTTCACAGACTATCTAAGATTACTACAAATAAAGGTCTGAAAGAAATAATACAACACCGTCTCTGGAAATACAAGAAGGAAACAAGAATAATAGAAAGAAGGAGACGCCAAGGCCTGCGGACGCCTGCAGGACTACCTTGGGTCGCCTGATGAACAAAAAGCAGCAATCTCACTGTGGTCCGAAATCTACAGCACTGGGATCTGCACAAAAGAGTGCAAAGTGTAGTATCAGCACAACCGACCCCATGTGCTGGTAAGTGCCTAGCCTAACCTCTGCGAAGCAGTGACGAGGCTAGCACCAGACTACCAAAATAAACCTGTGCAGTTAAATCATATACAGCGGAACAATACAAGCAGAAATGTACAGCTAAGGATGGGAGGGGGAAACATGCTGCGGGGACATCAAATACTAATAGAAGAACAACGAATAAATATAAAGCTCACCACAGTTTAACTGAAGATAGGAAGTGGGATCATGCTGCGGGGTACAACAAGTATCAACAGAAATCCAACAATTAAATGTAGAGAAACCATAACTCAGCTATCAATAAAAAAAATCAGGAAATCAAAGACAAGTGCACGACATCACCCTTCGTGCTTTAATACTCTCTCACCAAAACAATGCACGGCATCACCCTTCGTGCTTTACACTCTTCCTCACCCAAGCAACAATCACAAAGCAATTTAGGCAAGGGAATCAATAACATCACAATAAAATCAAGTAACAATAGGAAATCAGTAAGTAAACGTAAAGAACACCATAACTCAATTACCAATAAAATCGGGAAAATCAAGGACAAGTGCACGGCATCATCCTTCGTTCTTTTACTCTCGTCCTCACCATGAAAATCAGTATAATTGGCACGGCATCACCCTTCGTGCTTTTACCTCACATAATCACTCATATAAAGGCACGGAATGGTACATCGTGCGGCACGGCATCACCCTTCGTGCTTTGCACTCTGCCTCACAAAATCATATACGACATCACCCTTCGTGCTTTAACACTCTCTCACCAAAACAATGTACGACATTATCCTTCGTGCTTTACACTCTTCCTCACCCAAACAACAAACACAACCAATAAGGGCAAGGAAATAAATGAATCATAATAAAATCCCGGCAAGGGAACAACATCAAAACAACAACATCCCGGCAAGGGAACAATATTAAAACAACAACATATCGGCAAGGGAACAATACCATAATCCTCTTCTCGTTTTCACATTTACTTCACAACTCGATTCACAATTTGAGCCAATGCTCTATAAGGTTCAATTGCCAATTATTCTTTCACAATTCACTTCACGACTTGAGCCAACGCTCCTCAATGTTCAAATATTACCATTTCTTCCACAAACTTTGCCCAACAATAGCAATCATCACAAAAGGGTGTCACACCTCCTTTTAAATTCACTACACCCGCAAAGGCGTAGTAAAGGGAGTTATTTCCAACTTGAAGTGATAATCGAAACGGGATTATTTTTTAGAGCATTCAGAGTCGCCACTTGGGAATTTTATGGTGTCCCAAGTCACCGGTTGCATCCCGAATCGAGGAAATTATGACTCTGTTCATAGTAAGCGAACCAGAAATCCGAGTAAGGAATTCTGTTAACCCGGGAGAAGGTGTGAGGCATTCCCGAGTTCCGTGGTTCTAGCACGGTCGCTCAACTGTCGGATTTGGCTAAATATCTGATTTTAATACATGTTTCGATTTATGTGTTCTTTTGTAACTTTGGTTCGCTGTTATTGTTATTGTTTTTCGAGGGAATTGCAACGTCGTGAAAATGCGTCTCGAACCACGTCGCACCAGTGCACCCGTGATTTTCGATACATTTCAACTCCGTTGAGAATTGGATTTGGGTCACATAAATGTGCACCCGAGTTTAGGGAGGTGAGTTATCAAAATATGCGCCTAAAAGACTAACGCGTTATTATCTTTGAGGAAGGCCGTGAAATTTTGCTAGACGGCTCACTCCGAAATCTAATATTTTAGTAAAAGTAACCCAAAATAAACTACAATTATCTATCGTGTGTTGTCTTTAAAACGGCCTTAAATGAATCATTATGAACATGTTCGAAAACTCAGATCATTGGGCCTCAATATTAGTCCAAGGGGGGAAAGCAAAATTTCGATCCAGTTTTTAAGGGTGTAAACCAGTTGTGGGCTTCTGCACAGGCCCAAATGGGAAACGAATTTGAACTGGCTGTGATGTGCCTAGGCAGAGTTGAGGCCCAATCGGGTCAGAATAAGCTGTTGAGCCTTGACCCATTGACATATCCCAATTTAAAATAGACGGCCCAGGTCCTAGTAGCCTCTGAACTTAAAAAGAGATAAGGTATATTCATTCAAATTAATGGATCACTGGTTGACAAATTTTTCAATTTTAAACTAACTGATTACTGTGGATTCCTGTAAAGTTAGCTAGTGGTCATGGAACAAATTGCATCTGCTAAATTCAAAGAGCTGGGGGGTAACAAAGATGCACTAAATAATTAATCCTACTGATTTCAGATGTTAAAAAAAAACTGCAGTTCTACAAATATTTACTGGACATCGAACTGTCATTAATTGATACCAGAATTAGCCTTACGACGTTAACATGTCAAGCTAACATGATTAAACAAACTATATTAGACTAAGACTAATATTTAGCCGAGCAAACGTTAGCATGATAGTTTAAACAGTCTCTTTACATAGTTCGATACAGTCCATATCTATTACAGTGAACATGATAAAGTATCTCAGAACAGTCCCAAACCATTAGGCTAAACAGTTTACTTATACAATCCAGGGCTTATAAACGTACAAAATCGAAGTGATAATGTGCTATGAAGTTAAATCAATGCCTAACAGTACACCACAGTCCAAACAGCATAACAGGTGAATACTTGCATTTCATTTCAACTCAGCATTACAGTAGGGTAGATCAAATGTGTACCTGATAATTGCAAACAAGAATAGGAGGAGATCAGTAGCAGTGACAGTTTGTAACAGCAGCCCAGGGAGAGGTTAAAACTAGTATTAAACTCAGTTCAATACAGCACAACAATTCTCAACTCGATTAACACAGCAGGACCAAAACACCAACAATTTTCAAACACCAATGCAATCCAAAACCAAACCAGACGACCAGATTCAGTTTAACAATTAGATGGAGTACCCTAGTTGTTCATGATTTAGCACAGAATGAATATCAAGACAGTTTCGAAAATTTTCCAGGATTTTCAATGGAACAGTGTATTTTTCTCTGTATTTTTCTGTTTTAAAACTCTAAATCCTCTTAGATTCTAGCAAATGTTCCTCACTGTTCTCCTAAAAATTTCAGGCCCCTCCTCTTTCTTCAACTTCAAAAACTTCCTTCTCAAGGCAAAATGACTGCCTATTTATAGGTGAACTAAGTCCAATTTTCAGATTTTCTTTACCCCCCTTAGTCCCTATTCTAATTTCAGTGTTTACCCCACTATTTCTGACTTGTTATGCAAGAAACTAACCTAAGTTTATTAGAATCTACACTATAGTCCCTCCTAGAAAGTTCCATGCCTATCACAATCCCTATTCTACCCTCAAACCTCTTCAAAAACTACCAAACCTGCTGAAAGTACCCTTTTCCCATGTCCAAACTACCCTTTAAGCCTCCTGAAATTGCTAGACTACCCAGGCCCCCTTTAATTAACTTAATACTGACTATGGTTAATTTTGTCTAACCTAAATCAGCTATAACCAATCAATCAACCCTAAATATTGCATTAAGAAACAATTATCAATTTAACTTGGAACTAACATCACACTGCCATTGACCAGGCAATATTCGAACAAATTTGGAACAGTAATTAAATCAAGATTAAAGCACATTCAAAATGAAACTACTGCTATGCATTAAATGCAATAATTACTGGAACACAAGAACAAAAGAAAAATAGCATACCTAATCGGATTAAAGACTCGGCCAACCTTGTTGCTTGAATCCTCGAGGATTCTTGACACGTAACATACCTAATCATGTATTTTCATAAGAACCCACATGATTAGGAAGGTTACGGTCAGAAATCCCCAAGGTTCTCTAGTTAGGGTTTTTACAGTTTTTAAGATCTAAAATTGGAGGAATTCTAGCAAGATTTGAACAATTTTGGTTGGGGATTGACGATGAGGAAGCCATGGGGACTATGGGGTGTGAATTTGGGCCGGTTTGGATAAAGTTGCATTTTGGCCGGAACTTTTGATTCAATATTCGAGGGATTTGGCTAGGAATTGGAGGATGATATTATGGGGGTTGGAAAGAGGAGAGGAAGACGAATCTGTGGTGTATTTTTGGTGTTGATTGGAGCTTCGCCGCCAGCGGCGGCGATTTCCGGCCGGCGGCGGACGGCGGAGGGACGGTGGTGGGACGGTGGGGTACGGTGGTTTAAGGCGGAGACAGTGACGGCGTTACAGGGGTACGAGGAAGGTGAGTTATGTTTTTTTAAGGATTAATTAATTTTCGGACAGTTATAAGGGGTTTCAGATTTAGTTCCCAACCGTTGGATCTTTGACGGATCAACGGATGAGATTCAACTGGGCAAAACGACGTCGTTTTTGGATGGGGTTGCTGGACCGGGTTACAGGGGATGGGTTGGGCAGACTTGGGCTGGGGTGTTTTTGTTTGGGGCTACTTGATTTTGGCCCAAATGTGGTCTTTTCTTAAGACCATTTTTAATTTTTCACTTTTCTTTTCCCCTTTTTTGTATTTTTTCTTTTGTATTTATTTATTTTTTCTGATTTTTATAAAATGCCTAAACAAAGCAAAGACCTAATTAAGCTATTTTAATTCCTAAAATTGCTTGTAACTCTATTCGACACAAATGCAAAACTAGTAATGCAAAAGACTATTTTCTTGCAATTTCTTTGTATTTTATTCTAAGACTAATTAATATTAAAATTGTGAAATTAAATCCCTAAATGCTAATGCATATTTTGGTATTTTTTATGGATTAAATGCATAAAATGAATGCAACAATTACCAAAGAATGCTACGAAGCTCACACAAAATTATAAAATATTAGAAAAATTATTTTGAAATTTGGGAATTACTGCTTAGGGCAAAAATCACCTGCTCACAAAGGGCATAAACAATACAAACGGAGTCATAATAATCATAATATAAGACTCACGGGCATGCTTGACACCAACGTATAGATACTCGTCACCATGCCTATACGTCGTACTCAACAAATAACACATAGCAAATATGACACAACTCCTAATCCCTCAAGCTAAGGTTAGACAAAACACTTACCTCGAACTTCCACGGCAACTCAAGCCTCAAACACCGCTTTTCCTTTTGAATTTGGCTCCAAATCAATTGTATCTAGACATAATCGACTTAATAACATCAATAAATGCTAAACAATTCGATTCCAAGGCTTAATTATAGAGTTCCTATCATTCTTCCCAAAAAGTCAAAAATCGGCCCCCGGCCCGCTTGGTCAAAACACGAGATTCGGACCAAAACCCAATCACCCATTCACCCACGAGCCCGAATATGTAATTAATTTTGAAATCCGGCCCCAAAACAAGGTCTAAATTCCATTTATACAAAAAGCCCTAACTCTACCCAAATCCCTAATTTTCTACCCTTAAGAACATGATTTAGGCCTAGAAATCTAATGGGTGTTAATGGAAATTGAAGAAAATGAGTCTAAGATTACATACCTATGAATTTGTGGTGAAGTTCTCTTTCAGAAATCGCCCAATTTGGAGTTTGGAAGAAGAAGTTATGAGTTTTGGGTTAAATCCCGTATGTGTTCTGTTACTGTTTAAATGACTGGGCAAAATTGGTCTATGCGATCGCGAACATGGGTATGCGATTGCATAGGGTAAAGGGGATTGGGAATTGCGATCGCGGAGCAGGGTTTGCGTTCGCATAGAGGAAAAATGATGACCCCCAGAGTTAACTCTATGCTATCGCGGACCTATCTATGCAATCGCATAGGTGCTATCGCGGACCTATCTATGCAATCGCGTAGAACAAATGATGACTCCCAGAATTAACTCTATGCTATCGCGGACCTACCTATGCAATCGCATAGAACAAATGATGACTCCCAGAATTTACTCTATGCTATCGCGGAAGAAGCTGTGCGATCGCGTAGCACAAAATAGGGCCCCCCTGAAATTACACTATGCGATCGCGAACCTTCCTATGCAATCGCATAGTACAAAAGAACTAGACACCAGCAAACAGCAGAAAACCAAATTTTTCTAAGTCCAAAAACACTCCGACGCCTATCCGAAACTCACCCGAGCCCTCGGGGATCCCAACCAAACATGTACACTACCTCAAAAACACCCTACGGACTTACTCGTGCGATCAAATCACCAAAATAACATCAGCAACTATGAATTTAGCATCAAAATCATGAAATCACTTAAGAACTTCAAATTTTCCAATTTTCTCAAATATGGTTCGATTCACGTCATTTCAAGTCCGTTTCTTACCAAATTTCACAGGCTCGACTTAAACCACATATAAGACCTGTACCGGGCTCCGAAACCAGAATACGGGCCCGATACCATCAAATTTTAAACACATTTTATTTTCAAAAACTCATCTATTTTTCAGAAAACAATTTTCTTTAAAAATTCATTTCTCGGGCTAGGGACCTCGGAATTCGATTCCGGACATACGCCCAAGTCCCATATTTTCTTACGGGCCTCCCGGGATTGTCGGTACACGGATCCGGGTCCGTTTGCTCAAAATGTTGACCGAAGTCAACTTAAATTCATTTTAAAGGCAAAATTCATTATTTTTCACAGATTTTCATATAATGGCTTTCCGGCTACGCGCCCGGACTGAGCACGCAAATTGAGGTGAGGTAAAAGGAGGTTTTTAGGCCTCTGAAATGCTGAATTTGTTTCTAAAACAAGTGATGACTTTTTGGGTCATCACAGTATATCAACAAAAATTTATTAAAATTTTATTTTCCTTCTTTGTATTACACATTTCAAATTGAAAACTCAAGTTCAAGACGACTCCACATGTGTATCCTCTATTGTAACCCGTGTATATCTCTATGTACATCAGTGATATCTCATGTATATTATCTGTATCTGTGTATATCTATGAAAATTTGTGTTATATATACGATATACAATGTGATATACACGGGCGTCCATAAAATTTTTTTGTTGTATACACGATATACAAGTGATATACACAGACATCCTTAAAAATTTGTGTGTGATATACACTGATGTACACGATATACAACGTGATATACACATGTCGTAGTTGGATTTTTAGGTCTGATTTTTTACCTGAAACCAGTCTAAATCACTTCTAATCTTGCTCAAATTTTTTATATAGCCTCGTTTAGGTATATTCAACCAATTTCAATCACACTCACTCATTCAATCCAACCAAAAAAAAAAAAAGAGAAGAAAAATAAAATTGAAATATATTTTTTCTCTCTTAGTTTTTGCTTATGATTTTCTCTGATGTGAGAGATCAACCTTACCTTTTCATCCTACTAATTTTTTTTGCATAATTTGCAAGAATTTTTGCTAACTATGAGAGCAAAAGAGAAGAGGTAGAAGACGAAATACAAGGAGAGAAAGGGGGAGGGAAGCCAAAATAAGCGTGTAGTTTTTTTTGAGAGAGAATATAAAAGAGAGTAGTTTTTTAAGATTTGGCTATGTATGCCAGTTGTTTGGGGCTATCTTTGCCAAATTTAATATAAGGCTAAAAAATTACCAATTTCCGTTATGTGTTGTTATAGGATGCCAATTTTTCTTTAAAAAAATTCCTTTTTCCTTCGTTGTTATAGCAATGTGACACACGAAGCCCAGATGATTCTACAGTCCAAAGCCCATTGCACAATTATAAGAAGAACAAAAAGGTGCATAAGAACGATTAAAGTCCCAAGAAAATCTTGGGCCAGAAAGAAAGCAACCTTACTTGTTCGTTTTAAAGTTATTTGGGAAGTAAACTTGAGAAAATTTTCCAATTCTTATCTAATAAATTATGGAGTAATCAATCAATAAGATTCATCTCATTTTGTATTTATGTGAATGTAATTAAAATAACATTTTACAAACGCCGAAATGTACTCTTAGGGAGATAGAAGATTGCACATCCAATCGAGTACTCGATAGTACTTGTGTCTTCTACATAGAAGAGTAAGCACTTGACAAACCTTTAGAGTTTAGATAAGCAACTCTATGATTGTTATTTTTCATTTCTTTTGTTGTTTTTTTTTTCACTTTTTTTTTTTTGCACAAAAAAAAAAAATGATTGGGGCGTTAGTATGTGAATAATTAGTGAAGAAAGGTAAAAAGAATCTAGAACATTTGATAGGACTGAAAGTAGTTGACGCTAGGTAGAGTCGTAATCATTAGAAGTTACGATGTTGAATGTTACAATAAACGGAAAAGGCCTAAAAATGTCACTCAACCTACAGAAATAGCCTATCGATGCCATCCGTTAAAAGATCGCTATTTCCAAGCCACTACCGTTATACATTTGGCCTATCTATGCCATTATTTGCCTAACGGTTGAACTTCTTCTTTTCTAAATAATTACACTTAGTTTTTAGACCCCACATTTCCACGTGTCTGTTGATTATTGGTCCGTCTTTACCCTACCCTACATTTGTTTTAACCCTGGTTAGGTTTATTTACCAATACCCAACCCGATAAAACAAACTCAATTTTTAACCCAATATAAACCCTTCACTCCAGTCGTCTCTTTCATCAAACAAATCTCCTTTCTCAAAAATCCCTCTTTAGTCTTACTAGGTTTTCGAAGGAAGCAAGGCTATTGTCGACGGTGGCTTCAAAATTTAATTTTGTCGGAAGATTGATGTAACTTATCAAGGTTAGTAGATCGAAAAACTTATTTAATTTGGTGGGTGGGTTTAATAGGGTGGGTGTAAATTCTGTTCATGTAACCCCACATGCACAACCATCCCCACATGAACAGAATTTACAACCACCCTATTAAACCCCACCCACCAAATTAAATAAGTTTTTCGATCTACTAACCTTGATAAGTTACATCAATCTTCCGACAAAATCAAATTTTGAAGCTACCGTCGACAATAACCTTGCTTCCGTTCGAAAACCTAGTAAGACTAAAGAGGAATTTTTGAGAAAGGGGATTTGTTGATGAAAGAGACGACTGGAGCTAGGGTTTAGGTTTGGGTTAAAAATTGGGTTTGTTTTATCGGGTTGGGTATTGGTAAATAAACCTAACCAGGGTTAAAACATATGTAGGGTAGGGTAAAGACGGACCAATAATCGACAGACACGCGGAAATGTGGGGCCTAAAAACTAATTGTAATTATTTAAAAATAAAAAAGTTCAACCGTTAGGCAAATAATGGCATAGATAGGCCAAATGTATAACGCTATGGAAATAACGACACAGATGGCATCGATAGGCCATTTTTGCAAGTTGAGTGGCATTTTGAGGCCTTTTCCTTACTATAAATATCAATAAAAGAAAGTGGTTGAAATGGTAGAATAATTAAAGAGAATGCTTAAGAACTAACGATATAATTATCAGTAATAGGGGTGTACAAATCGAACAGGAAAATCGCATCAAAGCAAAAAATCGAATCACACTGATTAGAAAACCCGATTAGGTTTGATTTGATTTGATTTGTATTGAGTAAAAAAAATCGAACCAAACTGACATATAAATATATCATTTTTATATATACTTTTAAGATTTTTCACAGAATTTTCTTTAAAAAATGTCTAGAAATATTTGCGATTCTCTTATGGTATGTAATATTTAGTTAAATATAAACTGCTCTATTTTTATTAACTTTAAATAATAGGTTGTGTGCTCAATTTCTTATCAAGTGTTAGTGAAATGCGTCAATCTCTTTGTTTAAATTCTTATATCTTTTTCGAATTTCAAGTGGTATTTCGATAATTTAAAATTAAATAGAAATATTATTATATAGGTATCATATTGATTTTTATGTTTAATTATTAAATTTAGTTAACCTTGAAAGTGTACATCAACGAAAATTATTGTCAGACGACTAAAAAAATAACTATCATATGTTAATAAGAAAATTCTCCCATAAGAATATGTTAATAGATCATATATTTGTCAATTTTTACTGAACATATATTTACTTATCAAAATTTGACAAAGTGTATACGGTCAAAATCGTATGCCTCCGATTTATAGGCTCGAGTCCGGGCGAGATCGAGTTCGAGACCGGCTGACCTGACTTGAGCTCGAAGACAGAGTGTGACGCCTGGAGATAGGAGTGCGAGGAATACCGAGGCCAAGTGAGCTCGACCCCGAAATAGTACCGTTATGGATTTGTACCAGGACGAACTAGATTCCTACCACGTCCCCAAAGTCATGGCGTAAATCCCGGAATAGGATTGTACAATTCCGTACTAGGCGGTTAGACAACTGTATCAAGAATATTCCCTACTGTAAATAGAAATATTCCATATTTAGGGTTCCCCTATTATATAAAGGGGACCCCAATCATTTGTAACATCATCTTATCACTGAGAAAACAATATACTCTACCTTTTTCGTCTGCTTTTCATCAACATTGTCCTTTAGCTCTATCGTTCTTACTTTGCTTTATTTATTGTTCTTATTATATCAAGCTTACCTCGAGGTCCCTGAGCTCGATCACTGTTGCTGAGTAACATTGGTTTGATTCACTTTTCTCTTCCATTTCTACTTCATACTTCTTGATTATTAATTGGTATTGAACTAAATCACGTATCTTTAAAATCACAAATCAAATTTAGTTGTTACTCGTATTTTCGAGGTAAACAGTTTGGCGCCCACCGTGGGCTAAAGATAATAGTGATTATTTCTTTATCGATTCTTATTACGCACATTATTTTTACACTTTTTCTTGTCAAGTATTTTTGATTTTTAGGATGAAACATGTCTAGCTCACAAAACGCACCTATTCATGACAACGAAGGTCTTGGTGAGAACAACAATGTAGGGGTCGGTGTACCATCGGTAAACCCTGGGAAGTGCCACACATGGAACCAGTTGATGTTGGTTCTCATATTGCTATAAACACCAACCTAGGCACAGACCCCGAAGGGAGTGTACGCAGGGATGCTCGACCAGGGGACCAAGGAACACCAGGAGTAGGAGAAGGGGGAGTCAGCCTCCAAGTGATATTTGAGATGTTGCAGGCTCAGCAAATTGCCATCGCTCAACTTCAAAGTCAAAATAAGACCCCGAGTGTAGCTGAACATGAAAACAATCGACGTGCAGAACCAACGCCAGAAGGGCCAAATGGAAACGACTCGGGGACTAACCCCACCATTATGAAAATGCTCGAAGTGCTCACTAAGAGAATCGAATCCGGAGAGAAGAAAATTGAGGATAACGATAAGAAGGTGGAGACTTATAACTCCTGTGTAGACCAGATACTGGGGGCACCTCCAGTTTTGAAAGGACTAGATGCCAAAAAGTTCATACAAAAACCATTCCCTCAGAGTGCAGCACCGATGCCCATTCCTAAGAAATTTTGCATGCCCGATATACCCAAATATAATGGGACAACCGACCCTAATGAACATATTACTTCATACACTTGTGGAATCAAAGGAAATGACTTGAATAATGATGAAATCGAGTTAGTATTGTTCAAAAAGTTTGTGGAAACACTCTCAAAAGGAGCTATGATTTGGTATCACAACTTAGCTCCTAACTCTATTGATTCATTTGCTATGTTAGCAGACGCCTTCGTTAAAGCCCACGCCGGGGCCATAAAGGTGGCCACGAGAAAATCGGATGTCTTCAAAATAAAACAAAGGAACGATGAGATGTTAAGGGAGTTTGTGTCCAGGTTTCAGATGGAAAGAATGGAACTGCCGCCGGTCTCCGACGACTGGGCAGTACATGCCTTTGTGCAGGGTTTCAACGAGCAAAGCTCAATTGCTTCTCGACAACTAAAGCAGAACTTGATCGAGTATCCAGCTGTGACATGGTCAGATGTGCACAACCGTTACCAGTCAAAAATCAAGGTTGAGGACGACTAATTAGGAGCCCCCTTGGGTTCAGTTCATCCTAACAGGTTTGTAGCCATGCCCCCGAGGGATACGAACAGGGAATCGAGATCGAACAGGGAAAGGTATCAACCGTATATCGATCGAAGGAACCACGTTTCAGGACGAAATGCTCCTCGGAACGATCGGAGAAACAATCGGGGTCAAAGTTCTCGGGGACTCGTAAATAAAAACGGATTGAATAAACATACCGATCCTGCAGAGGCTCCTCAGTTATCGGAGTACAATTTTAGCGTGGATGCATTAGGAATTGTGTCGGCTATTGGAAAAATCAAAGACACCAAGTGGCCCAGGCCTATACAAACCGATCCTTCTCAAAGAAACCCGAACTTGATATGCAAGTATCACGGTACACATGGCCATAGGATAGAAGATTGCCGGCAACTAAGGGAAGAGGTGGCTCGGCTGTTCGACGAGGGCCACCTTCGAGAATTTCTAAGTGATCGGGCTAAGAATCACTTCAGGGAGAGAGACGCAAGAAAAAAATAAGCAAGAAGAACCACAACATGTAATCCACATGATCATTGGCGGAGTCGATGTCCCTCAACGACCTATATTCAAGCGCACCAAAGCATCAATCACAAGAGAGAAACGGACTCGGAGCTATGTACCCGAGGACGTCCTATCATTCTGTGACGAGGAAGCAGAAGACATATCTCAGCCTCACAACGATGCCCTGGTAACCTCTATCCTTTTAAATAAAATTCAAGTTAAATATGTTTTAGTGGATCCTGGTAGCTCAGCGAACATAATCAGATCGAGGGTCGTGGAACAACTCGGGTTAGAAGATCAGATTGTACCTGCATGCCGGGTGCTGAATGGCTTCAACGTGGCAAGCGAAACAACAAAGGGAGAGATTATCTTACCAGTAAACGTAGCTGGGACCATACAGGACACCAGGTTCCATGTCATCGAAGGTGACATGAGGTATAACGCACTCCTCGGGAGACCATGGATACACAACATGAGGGCAGTGCCTTCAACTCTTCACCAGATGATGAAATTCCCAACAGAGGAAGGAGTGAAAACAGTCCACGGAGAACATCATGCTGCAAAAGAGATGTTTGTAATCGAGGAAGTGGTGCCGATGCCAGAACCCTTGGCCTCAGAGAAATCGAGCTTCAAAGGTAAGCAGGCGGCTAAATAGCAACCACAGCTCCCGGCCTCGACGAAATCGGAACAACAAGTAATCTAAGGCGAAGAAGAGGACTTCCTTACTCCTCAAACCTTCATGGTTCCCAAAGAGTCTGGTGCTACCAAGTCAACCGCCCGAGAAAAAGGTACACCTGGGAACGGGATTAACCCCCGAACTTAGGAAAAAACTCATTTAGTTTCTTATTGATAATATGGATTGCTTTGCTTGGTCCCATTTAAATATAGCAGGGATTCCACCAGAAACCGCCACGCATCGGTTGAGCACCGATCCCTGGTTCAAACCTGTGAAGCAAAAAAGGAGGCCTCAGTCCGAGAAGCTACGTACCAACGTCCAGTTGACAGGATGTTCGAAGAACAAACAGGTAAAACAATGAAAGCCTATATTGATGATATGACTGGTTAAGTCCTTGCGCGCAGAGGACCATTTTAATTCATTTGCAGGAAACATTCAAAGTTTCGAGGCAATGCGACACGAAGCTTAATCCAGAGAAATGTGCCTTTGGAGTTGGCTCGGGTAAGTTTCATGGCTTCATGGTGTCAAATCGGGGTATCGAAATCATCCCCGACAAGATCAAAGCCTCCGAAGATATCACGATCGTGGATAGCAGGAAAAGACCGTACCGAGTCCTCGGAATTATTGGTAAAGGATCTTACAAACTCGGCACGATGGAAGCTCTCGAAGGCGCGCGATCTCGAAGACACCCTTTTTACACGAAGGCCTTAGGTTTTAAAGCATACGTTGCACTCTATTTCCCTTAGCTCGAATTTTGTCCCAAGTGGGTTTTACTGGCAAGGTTTTTAACGAGGCAACAATTATGTGCTACCTAAGGAGAACTCAACAGTATCCAAGGCTTCTTTTCAATCAACCTCGAATACTGGGGGGCATCACCCTCGGAGATTATATTTTCAAGGAAAACACTTCACGCCTAAGAGGGCCTCGATAGGAAAACGTTGTAATGGGCCAAACGGTCAGATGAACCGTGTCCATATAGAATAGTCGAGCCCCTACGGCAGAATATGTACGTATGTATCAAATTACTTGAAGAAGCATTCTGTTTATATCAAAAACACTTTGCATCTCAAAGAAGTCTACTATTATACGAGCTCTACACTTATAATCCTACAGGAAACGGCTCAAGAGCCAAAGCATATAAGCACCCCCGAATACTCGAGGACTGTCACTGACAGCCAATACACCCGAGTCACCAAAAACTCGGACTCATAAGACCTCAAAGAGGCATTCCCTCGAAACAAAGGCAAGGGCCAATATACTCGGGGACTAACTTTTCGAACAAGTTCGTAAAGTTATCGGGTAACAAGTCCAAGCGACACTCCCAAAGGCTACGGCCATACTAAAGACTACGGTCATGTAAAAAGGCAACGGCCTAAATAATGCGGCTCGAAGACGTTCGACTTCCGCTATAAATCAAAGGCCTTCAAATACTTTGTAAAAATCGGTTAAATCAGACTACCCTCGGCAAAAGCAAAATATAATGGGCTTCGATAAATTCAGCCCCCGAATAATTTAATGGGCTTCGATAAATTCAGCCCTCGAACAATTTAATGGGCTTCGATAAATTCAGCCCTCGGACAATTTAAGAGCTTCAACAACATCAGCCCTCGATAAAACCTCAAGAGGTCTTCGATTATCAATACACAAACAAGGTCTCGATACGTTGAACCTTCGAAAAACCCAACGGGTACAAAAAACACATGCTAAGGCATAATTAAATTTTTACTAAGTCTTTTAGCCGAAATGAGGAAAAAATTATATAGCCATTCTAGAGGCTGAATCGGCCCAATCTAAAGAGCCTAAGGGCCAATCTAAAGTGCCTAAAGGCCAATTAAAAGGCCTAAGGGCCGATATATAAGAGCCCAAGGGCCAACTTCGAAAGGCTTAAGGGCCAAAAACTTATAGTTCGAGACTTTGTTCCCACTTTACCCGGACTGTGAGTCATGATATCCCGAGCTCACATCGGATCGATTTAAACTTGGCTCGAGGATTATTATATCTATAAAAATCTAAGGGTTAACTATATCACAAGCTCAAACCAATTCTCAGACCAATCATTCAAGTTATACAAACGAAGTATTCCGTAAATAAAGACAATATGAAATCCAGCACAAGTCAAAGATGAGATAAAAAGTTCCCCTTATATTTCCAAAAGATGATTATAGAAGATATTTACACGAGGGACACTTGCATAAAAACAAAATGAGGAAACTTAAAACTACTTCGGGATCACATCTTCAGGGTCCGCATCTTCGAGAGCCTCACCCTCGGGGACTTCATCTTCGTCTCCTCCACTCTCGGAGCCACTAGCTGAATCATCCTCATCAGTAAGCAGAGCAGCAGCCTCCTCTTCTAGGGTCTTCGCCTTCTCAATATCGGTTGAAAGACCGAAGCCGCGAGCGTGCACCTCCTCGAGGGTTTCCCTCCGGGACTGTCGCCTAGCATGGTCGAGTGCACATGATAACTTAACTTCGGCCGCAGTGGAGATCTCCTTGGCCCGGGCATTAGCTGCTTCAGCATCGGCTCAATACGAGGACATAATTGCCTCAGCATCAAATTTGGCCTTAGCCAGCTCAGCAGCAAAATTAACCTTGAGGTCCTCGATTTTGTGGCCTCAAGTCAGGCCCTCCTTCTTCACACTTTGGAACTGACGTTCGAGTGAAGCCAGCTGCTCCCGAAGGGTTTCTCTCTCTGAAGCAAGAATGTCCATGCTTTGCCTCCAGCCCAGGGTTTCGGCCTCCTTCATCTTGAGCTCCTCTCGAAGCTGCTCCACCAGTTCGCCCTTTCGTTGAAACTGCAAAATAAAATTGTTAGAAGATCGAGCGAGTTGGCCCATGACAAAACTTAGGAGTGAACATTACCTCCTCGGTAAGCTCGGTTCGTTGCTGACAAGCCTTTGCCAATTCGGCTCGAAGATCGCTGATCTCCTCCTCCTTCTTGACATAGAGGGTTTTAAGACTGCCCATCTCTCCCGAGATCTTCTTAAGCTCAGCCTCACATCGAGTAAGATCAGCTCGAGACTTGGAAAATGCCCTTTTGTGGAGCACCACAGCCTTCATGGAAAAGTGGAAAAGTTAGATTTAGAACAACAAAGCAAAGCGCAGGCGTAATTCTAAAGGAAAGAAAACTCACCTGTTTGAAGAGTCAACGAGCCTCATCAAAGATGAAAGAAGCATCCGGGTCGGGGCCATCCTCAATCCCTACGAGGCATTCTCGGAAAATGTCATGCCCTTCATGGCTCGCCCCCACTTCAGAAGATTTCATATTCTGAGCATCTCGAATTTGACCCTCGGAGAACTCGGGACCAGGCGGTGAGTCATCCACATTAATTACCCCAAGTGAACCGCTCAGGGCATTCTCTTTCATTTGAAGGGGTTCGGGGGACTCTCAGCCTCACCCCCCAAATGGCCTCCTAGGCGAGGTGCCTTTTTACTGCCAAATGGCTCGGGGACTTTGTTTGAACTCCCCTCGGAGATCTCTTCGACTCTGGAATGAACCACATCAACAATCACCGGCTCGACGGACTTTGAAGCACCGATGTTTCCTCTTTTACGGGCTACCAAAAGGTAGTCGTCATCTTCTTCTTCTTCCTGATCCCGAAGGCGTTGGGCCATTTCTGGAGATAAGGCCACGTATCGGCCTTGGACTTTCGAGCCGCGCTTTTCTTGAACTTCGAGGAATTTGCAGGTGGCTCCCTTTTTCTTTTCTTTTCTTTAGAAGGTTTCGGGATCTCTTCTTCACCATCCGGGGCCGGCCGTGTAGCAACGACGTCTCCAAGACCTGCACAAAATCAAAGTAAGTATTCCACTAAGAAAATACAAGTAAACAAACAAAAGAACTCACCATGATTTTTGGCCTCCCATCGGCCTTTTGCTAAATCTCGCTAGCAACGCTCCGAATAAGAGGAAGTGGAAGCCAGCTTTCGGACCCAGCCTTCGAGGTTCGGGACCCCGCCAGGAAACCATGCAGTGGCTACGCCATCAGAAAGGGGTTAGACCAGTGGGAAAGATAAAACCGAGAAAAAGAATAGGAACCGGTGTATGAACCTATTATGTTCTTACGTTTCATGTTCCACTCCTCGGGAAACGGCATCCATTCAGCAGCAATCAGGTCGGAGGTCTTGACTCGGACAAACTGGCTCATCTACCCTCGGTCTTTATCCTCATCAATATTAGAAAAGAGAGATTTCAAGGATCGGCGTTGCAGTTTTATTAAGCCACCATGATAAAGTCGAGGACTGTACAGTCTGATCAGATGGTTGAGGGTGAAAGGCATCCCCTCGACCTGACTCGAAAAGAACCTGATCAAATGAACGATTCGCCAGAACGAAGGGTAGATCTGGCCAAGCGTCACTCGGTATTATTGGCAAAAGTCGAGAATAACTGGATCTATGGGACCCTGAGCTGGAATTGCAGGGCCCAGCGTGAATGGGTAGGTATACACGCTTAAGTACCCCGCTTTATATGTAGTGATATCCTCCTCGGGGGAAGGGATCACTACTTCTTTGTTCTCCCACTTGCAGTCCTCCTTAACTTGCGCGAGCTCGTCCTTGGTTATTGATAACTAGGGATTTTAATGCATTTTACACTCCTTTTTACTTGAGTTTTGATTAGAAATGTGTACAAAATAGTCTCAAAGGCTTACGTGTTGTACTTGATTGCAGGGTTTGATCAACAAGGTGACTATTCGTCAAATACCAGCTCAAAAAAGGAGTGAAACATGCACAAGTACCAAGAACAAGTTCAAGCTCAGAAAACAGGACCAATGCGGCCGCACTCCATTCTGTGCGGTCCGCAATGAAGAGATTCAGAGAGTGCTAAATTCCAAGCAGCCAAGTGATGCGGCCGCACTGCATTCTGTGCGGTCCGCATTGACTTCATTACGGCCGCACTCGATTCTGTGCAGTCCGCAGAGCTCAACTTCAGAGAGTGTCAAATTGGAGGATTATGGCCAATGCGGCCCGCGTTCCATTTTATGCGAACGGCAACAGGAGCCATCGCGGTCGTGGTGCATTTTGTGCGGTCCACGGTGGCCATGATCAGAGAGCAAGAATTCCAGCTGAAAGCCTTAGTGCGGCCGCACTCGATTTTGTGCGGTCCGCACTAACCCCGCAGGGGTATTTTTGTCCAGAATTTTTGGCCTAGTATAAATAGTTTCTTTTCCCATTTTTAGGTTATCAGTTAGAATATACAGCTGAGTTGTGCTCGTGAATAGTGCTTTCTTGCCATTTGGAGTAATTTTACAATAGTTTTACCATTGAATCTTCAAGTTTTAATTAGTAATTTAATTTTATGGGTTTATCTTCATCTATTTCTTTGTTTTTCTCTATTAACATGAGTAGCTAGACCTATCAGCTAGGGTTGTGGCTCAACCCTAGTGTGGGTAATTGATGGGTCTTGTATTTTAAGGTTTGAATGTCTATGGGTGTTTGATATTTGGACTAATTTATGGTTTTATTGTTGAATTAGTTGTTCTAAACACTAGTTTATGCTTTGTTGATTTTGGCTCCTCTTGAGAAAGAGAGCCTAAGCCTCTAGAATTAGTCCAACAAGGAATTGGGGCGTACTCAAGAGAATTGATAGCCCCAATTAAAGGGTTAAATCGAGAGATCGTAATACCCGACTTGAACCTCAATTGCTTGCACAAATGATCATACCCAATTGATCTTGAGAAAGTCAATTAGGGCAAAATCACTCGAGCTACCGAGAGGTATAGAGTGAGTAGAATCGTGCAATGGTTATATCGTAATCCCCAAATATGACAACCTAGCCTTAGACATGAGAACCCGTTAATTATCCATCTAGGTGAAAGCCACTCCCCTAGTGCCTTTGAACTAATTAGAACATCTTCAATAGTCTTCTCTTAGCTTAACGTAGCTCAATTTAGCATATTGGTGGTATAAATTTAGAAGTTAAATCAAAAACCAAAAATGTTTAGAAGTGTAATTAGGAACAATTACGCAATTCTAACTTAGATAGAAAGTCAATTCCAATTTCTAGCTCCCTGTGGAAATCGATCCTGACCTCATCGGGTAAAAGCTGCTTCGACCTCTCTTGCTACTCTATAGTAGTACGGGGTTGGCCCCGATCACCTTTTTGGCGCCGTTGCCGGGGAGCTAACGATCTTGATTATCTATCTTAGTAGTTTTGTGAATTGTTCTTTTTTCCTTCTTTGTTACTAATTTGTGTGTGTCAGAACTTCAGGTGCAAAATGGCAGCAAACAACAATGATCCTCTTGGCAATGTGGTTGCGGGGGAGGAGGTAGATGATGTTGGAGATGATGAGGTGCCTCTTGTACCTCAAGGACAACGTAGAGGCCGCCAGGCCAATGCAAATGAAAATATTCCAGACCCTCCTCCGCCACCTCCAAGAGTGGTCCCTCGAGTTCTTCCCAACCAAGGCTATGCTAGTGCAATTGTCCTACCCCGGATTCGGGCGGGCAATTTTCAAATTACCAACGTGATGCTGACATTGTTGGAGCAGTGTGGGTACTTCACGGGTGCTCCCACTCAGAATGCTTACAAACATCTCAAGGGGTTCGTGGATACCTTTTGGGGGAGCAAGCAAACCAATGTGTCCGAGGATGCACTTCGATTGAGACTCTTCCCATTTTCACTTAGAGGGAAGGCATTGGATTGGCTTCAAAGACTTCCCAACCATTTCATCACTACTTGGGATGAGTTGGCGGGTAATTTCATTGCCAAATTTTTCTCACCGGGGCACATGGCAGCATTAAGGGACGAGATCTTAGCTTTCAAGCAGGAGCCCACCAACCATTACACGAGATTTGGGAGAGATATAGAACCATGGTGAAAGAATGCCCCAACAATGATATGACAGAGGCAATGATACAACAAACCTTCTACCGGGGCATCAACGCAACGAATCAATGCATAGTGAATCAACTGGCTGGGGGTAATTTCATGAAGCTGCCTTATGATGAAGCTTGTGCTATTCTTGACGAGATGGCTGACACATCCTCCGCTTGGCAAAGTAGGGCCAATGTGCCACAGGGTGACCCCACGGTCACTCACTTGCACAAAGAACTACATGACCATGGACAGGCTATAGCAGAACTTACAACAACAATGAACCAATTAGCAAAGGCACAATTGCAACAAGTTCAAAATCCTCGCAAGTAAATGCCATGGAGGGTGTCAACATGCTAATGAACATTAGAAGACAAAGAGGTCAGCAGAACCAAGGAAGTTCGGATCAATTTAACAATGATTGTGGTAGATTCCAAGATGATGGTTATGATGGGCAGAATGAAGAAGTACAATATGTGAATAATTATCAAGGCCAAAGAGGCAATTCTTCTAACCAACAGCAACAATGGAGATCCCAGGGCAATTGGGGTAACCAACAACAAGGTAACAACAATTGGAATAATCAACAACAAGGGAACAACAATTGGGGAAACAATAATCAAAATTCAAATTGGGGCAATCAAAACAACAATCAGAGCAATCAGGGAAACTGGGGCAACAACAACAATTGGGGTGGAAACAACAACCAGGGAAATCAGGGGCAAGGCTTTCAAAGGCCCCCAATGTATCAACAACCGAGCAATCTATTGCCTTTTCCATCCCAGGGTCCTAATTCTTCCAACAATGAAATGGGGAGAATTGAAATGATGTTTGAACAGATGATGAAAAATAATGCCGACTCCGATGCGCAATTGGCTTCTCACAACACTTCAATCAGAAATTTGGAGGTTCAGCTAGGACAAATCTCTCAGTCTCTGAATACTCGCCCTAAGGGGGGCTCTACCGAGTGATACGGTGGTTAACCCAAAGGGTGGGAACAATCATGTTATGGCAGTAACTACAAGGAGTGGACGAGGCAGTGATGTGAATGCCTCCAAACAAAAGCAAATTTTGGGTGATGAAGTTGAGTTGCAAGAAAATGAAGTTCCTTTGGTGGTTGAGAATGTGATTGATGAAAATGTGAATGAAGATGTGAGGATTGATATTCAAGATGCCGAGGTGGAAACACATAATGACGTGAACCCGTCTAGGGAACACGTAATAGACATGCCGGAGCCGGTGGTGCCAAAAGCCAAGGCAACCTTGCCTAGGCCACCTCCACCTTACCCTCAGAGGCTAGCAAAGCAGAAAAATGAGAATCGGTTCAAAAAGTTCATTGACATGATGAAGAGCTTATCCATTAATGTGCCTTTAGTGGAGGCTTTGGAGCAAATGCCTGGCTATGCTAAATTCATGAAAGATTTGGTGACGAAGAAAAGATCCATGGACTGTGAAACTATCAAGATGACCCACCAAGTTAGTGCTATAGTACATTCAATGGCCCCGAAATTGGAGGATCCCGGTGCTTTCACCATTCCTTGCACTATTGGGAGTGCAGACTTTGCTAAAGCTCTATGTGATTTGGGGACGAGTATCAACTTGATGCCCTACTCAGTTTTCAAGACTTTGGGGATTGGACAGCCGAGGCCGACTTCCATGAGGTTGCAAATGGCAGATAGATCGATGAAGAGGCCTTTGGGTATTATAGATGATGTGCTTTTCTGGGTGGTACGAAAATTTAGTCTTGCCTAGCTGATTTTGTGATCTTAGAATGTGAGGTAGATTATGAAGTCCCGATCATATTGGGGAGACCTTTCCTTGCTACGGGGAAGGCCTTAGTTGATGTGGAAGTAGGGGAACTCACTTTCCGGGTGGCTGATGAAAATGTGGTCTTTGGATCTTGAAAATAGAAAGACTCCTCCAATAAAGTCTTCAATTGAGGAGCCTCCGGTGTTGGAGTTGAAGCCATTGCCTCCACACCTCAGGTATGAATTCTTAGGCCCTAATTCAACTTTTCCAGTTATTCTTTCCTCTTGTCTAACTAACATGCAGGTAGATGCCACATTGGCGGTGCTCAAAAAGCGAAAGAAGGCAATTGGATGGACTTTAGCTGATATTCGGGGAATAAGCCCCGCATTCTGTATGCACAAGATTATTCTTGAAGATGATGCAAAACCCTCCTTGGAACATCAAAGGAAGTTGAACGAGGCAATGCAAGAAGTTGTGAAAAAGGAGGTGATCAATTGGTTAGATGCCGGGGTTGTGTACCCTATCTCTGACAGCTCGTGGACTTCGCCAGTGCAGTGTGTGCCGAAGAAGGGTGGTATGACCGTGGTGACCAATGCTAACAATGAACTAATTCCAACCCGGACAGTTACCAGATGGAGGGTGTGCATGGACTACCGCAAGCTAAACAAGGTGGCCCGCAAGGATCACTTCCCATTGCCTTTCCTTGACCAGATGCTTGATCGCCTTGCTGGGCGTGCCTTCTATTGTTTCTTGGATGGATATTCTGGGTACAACCAAATCTTGATTGCTCCGGAGGATCAGGAGAAGACCACATTTACTTGTCCATATGGCACCTTTGCTTTTTCTCGGATGCCTTTTGGGTTGTGTAATGCACCGGCAACATTCCAACGGTGTATGATGACCATTTTCACCG
>NW_017673974.1:0-2283 GCF_001879085.1 Nicotiana attenuata
GCCGCAACAATGTTAATTGTGGATCGGGTTGCACGCCGAAACAGTGATAATTGTGGATCGGGTTGCACGCCGCAACAGTGATAATTGTGGATCGGGTTGCACGCCGCAACAGTTATTGATGCAAATGTGTTTAGTGTTGGTATTAGTTTCTCATTCGCTTTAAATTGTAAATTGCACCTAGATTGATTACTTCGGACTTACTGTTAATCTTATTATCTCCCCACAGCATGTTTCCCCTCCCATACTGTTAATTGCCTTGTACTTCGATTTCCGTTGTATATTTATAATTGCACAGGTTTATGTGGGGTCCAGTCTAGCCTCGTCACTACTTCGCCGGGGTTAGGCTAGGCACTTACCAGCACATGGGGTTGGTTGTGCTGATGCTACACTCTGTGCATTTTGTACAGGTCCAGGTATTGAGCAGCAGCAGCAGCATTAGCAGGGGCGAACCTTCAGTCCAGAGAGACCCGAGGTAGCTTGCAGGCGTCCGCAGGCCCGGCGTCTCCTTTCTATCTTTACGCTTTGGCTGTCATCTCATTGTACCCGAGATAAACAGATTATGTTTCTTTCAGACTTTGTATGTAGTACTCCTTAGATGTTCGTGAGGATGTGACTCCAGTCCCGGGGTAGAGATATATGTGTTGGAACTTCTGTAATATTGATCATCTATCTACATTTAAGTCTTCCGCTTATGATTTTAATTCCGTCGCCTTTATTTAATGTCGTTAATGGTTAAAAAGGAACATGTGTTTAATAAAATTGCTAATTAAGTTGGCTTGCCTAGCTCCTATTAGTAGGCGCCATCACGACTCCCGAGGGCGGGAATTCCGGGTCGTGACAATATTAAGTATTCTAAATATATATTAAGTGTATCCTGAGTGTATTTATGTATTTAAAGTGTATATTGAGAATATCCAGAGTGTATTTGTGCATCATGAGTGTATAATCAACTTATATATTGTATAAAAATTGTATGTTTGTATATCATGGTTCTTCTTCTCAAACTACTGTCATCGGTTTGAGGATCTAGAAAAATCACAAAAATTTTAATTCAATTTATAAAAGGATTTACTCGACCAACTTTACAATGCATGATACTAGAGTGGCAGTAGAAGTCGCAAGATTTTCTAGTCAAGCTTTTAATTTCTGATGGTGTTTTAGTGGTGGTTAGGAATTTTTTTTTTTTAAGGACATAAGACTTTATGGTAGCTCAGCAAGCTATTCTTTTTTATACAGGTGATTTCTTCTTTTCTCTTCTTCTTGTTCTTCTTCTTCTTATTTAGATCATAATGTATTTTGTGAGTGATGATCTTTTGAAGCGGGTACCATCAGTGCGTTTTGGGTTTAATGGGGTGAATAGATGGTATTTGTATTATAATTTTTTGTTGAATATTGCATATACGCAATTATACAATATATAAAGATATATATACATGTAAATATAAATGAAGTTATACATGCATGATAATTATATTTTATTTTTGTATAAAAGTTGTATATGTATTGTTATGCGATGTATAAAACTTGTATATATATATTGTATCCTAAGTTTGGCAATTTATTCTTAGTATATATTAAGTGTATACTGAGTATATTTTTATATCCAAAGTGTATATTAAGTGTATCCTGGGTGTGTCTGTATATTCTATTTATATAATATATAAAAATGGTATACATATCGCTTTTACTTGGAAAAAGATCACGTATAAAGTTATACATGCAAGATAATTGTATTATATTTTTGTATAAAGTTGTATATATATTGTTATGTAACGTATAAAAATGTGTATACATCATTTCCTAAGTTTTGAAAATGTATTCTAAATATATATTAAGTGTATCTTGAGTGTATTTATGTATTTAAAGTGTATATTGAGTATATCAAGAGTGTGTTTGTGTATCATGAGTGTATAATCAATTTATATATTGTATAAAAATAGTATGTTTGCATATCATGGTTGTTCTTCTCAAACTACTGTCATCGGTTTGAGAATTTAGAAAAATACAAAATTTTTAATTCAATTTTTAAAAGGATTTACTCGAGCAACATTACGATGCATGATACTAGAGTGGCAGTAGAAGTCGCAAGATTTTCTAGTCAAGCTTTTGATTTCTGATGGTGTTTTATTGCTGGTTAGGAAAATGTCTTTAAGTATATAAGACTTTATGATAGCTCAACAAGTTATTCTTTTTATACATGTGATTCTTCTTTCTCTTCTTCTTCTACTTCTTTGATCATAATGTATTTGTGAGTGAAGATCTTTTGAAGTGAGTATCAGCAGC